>NC_060175.1:76472816-76757816 GCF_021184085.1 Oncorhynchus gorbuscha | reverse complement strand
CTGGTGCTCTGCTTCTGTTTACCTGTGGTGGTCTTCAATGAGCTCACCAATAAGAGGCTGCTGGGGGACATCTCATGCAGAGTGGTACCATATATGGAGGTGGGTTTGATTCCCCCCCCCCCCCGCGCCATGGTGGAATCACTGTGGCCCTGTATGAAAGTGATTAATGAGCATGGCTATGATCTGATTTATGACATTGTTGCAAATCAGCCAGTAAAATAAACGTATGGGTTGAGTAATGTTTATGGGCCACATAGTGTTTTGAAATGTAAAATGTTGTAAATGTTTAAAACTTTTACCAATGTAATATTTATAGTACAATTGTATGGTAAATTACATAGTTGTATGTAAGCCATGCATTTTGTGTACAATTTTATCATGTCAAACTACAATTTAAACTAATACTTTTACATCTCTACAGCTCATGTAGCAGGTTGGAAAGACTCCTTCCATGTTGAAACTGTTGTCTAATTGAAATGGCCAGTGATCCTGCCTTTGATCTGTTCTCTGTGACGGGTCATTTATGAGTGATGGGTTCAGAGTCTTAATGGGATATTTCTAGTTCCAGTGACATTCTGCTCTAAAATAATGCTGTGTTAATAAATGGCGTGTGCAAGGTGTGAAAACGTTTCCCTCATTCCACCCACATTTGTAGGTCAACAGATCATAACTGTCATACAAAAGAACCATCTGCAGTAAGGATTTTGCAGAAGCAACAGCACACCATGAAAATTCTAGCATAGCTAACAAGTTTAACTCCATTTATCCTTCTAGGTGACTTCCCTAGGGGTGACTTCCTTCAGCCTGTGTGCCCTGGGTATCGACCGCTTTAATGCTACCACTAGCTCCCAGCCCAAGACCCGTCGGGTGGAGCGCTGTCAGTCCGTCCTGGCCAAGCTGCTGGTCATCTGGGTTGGTTCCATGGTGCTGGCGGCCCCAGAGCTGCTCCTATGGCAACTCAGCCAGGCCGTGTCTCCAGCCACAGGGGCGTTGATGGACTCCTGCACCATGAACCCCACCTCCAACCTCCCCGAGTCCATCTACGCCCTGGTCATCAACTACCACGAGTGCCGCATGTGGTGGTACTTTGGCTGCTACTTCTGCCTGCCCGTAGTCTTCACCCTGCTGTGCCAGCTGGCCACCTGCCACGTGTCCAATGACGGTATCCCTGAGCGTCTGGAGGAGCGCTCCCCCTCCAAGAAGCAGAAGATACAACACAGTCAACAGGTGGAGCGCCAGCTCAACTGCACCGTGATGGCCCTGGCCGTGGTCTACGGCATCTGCGCCCTGCCAGAGAACGTGTGCAACATCGTTCTGGCCTACACCGCCATGCCCATCTCTGATGACACCGCCACCCTACTGGCCCTCATCAACCAGTTTTTCTTGTTCTTCAAGTCGTCGGTGACGCCGGTGCTGCTGTTGTGCCTCTGTAAGTCCCTGGGCCAGGCCTTCATGGACTGCTGCTGCTGCTGCTGTGAGGAGTGCCAAACCGGCAGTTCCTCTTCCCCTGGCACCGAGGCCAAACTCAAGAGCACATCCTCCATCTTCTTTGACAAAGCCAAGGACAGCTCCACCATCCTGTCAATCAGCGGGTCCAGCTGAACTGGCTTCTCCTGCCTGCCTTTTCTTTCCATCCTGTCACCTAACCTGATTAGATGTGGTAACAAAACAACTCACCTTTCAGCAGTGGACATTCCAACCTCAACCTCACCCCCTTTCCTCCCCAGTCCCACCACACAGGGATCAGATGCTGGACCTCTCCATGGACACGCCTTTTGTTTTCAGTGTTATTAGTCAGAGGACTGGGACCATTGTCAGTGCCACCTTCTCTGTACCTTTAAAGTCTGCAATGTCTCTCCTTTTGATGTTCTCTCCAAATAGAGACCACACCCCATCCAGTTTTAAGGTGGTTCATTTTACAGGAAGTTAAGACTGACTAAGTGCAGATTAGGAGAAGAGCTCCATTTAATATCTTTGTAGAAGTGTCACCCCAATGTTTTCATCCTACGGATTATTAGATCAAGATAAACGGAGTATTATGTTAGATTATTATGATAGGTTTGACTAACTAACATTCCCTTGGAGCCTCAGTGTGGGGCACTGAGATAATTATTTTTGATGTCACAGCCTATTTACATATCTGTTAAACAATGTGTGTTCTCTCACTAGCCAACACAGACAAGTGTGCCATAGAATTTTCTTCATGCCCCCCCCCCCCCCCAACTCCAGACGGAGATAATTCATCTTTAGCCATCCCGTATCACTGTATACATTATTACTTTGAGTTTTATTAATAATCAAGAGGGATGGTTAAGACGTAGTAATTTCCATCAAAGTGCTGTGAATAATAAATATTTGACGAGATCATCATGAAAAGTCACTGTACAGAGGTCAAGGTTATCAACCGGTTGAAAGAAGGTCAAGAGAGAAGTCACCTCATTTTGTGAATAAGAGAAAAAATGGTTCTGAGATGTAAATCTGGCTGTAGTGTTGTTAATTTATCCAATAAAGGTTTATAATTTGTCAGCTCTTGTCATTTTTCTCCTAGAGGGGTGTTGGGTGATTAGTGCTTGACTGAGCATCCCATTGACCATCTGAAACTCAATAATGGGGTTGTCCCCCTGAGCTGGAGCATATTTGTCCTCTCACTGATACAGGCTTTGGGCAGCAGCAGAGCTGCTCTCATAAGGGTATCCTTGTTCTCCAGGGGCCGATGGAACCCTACATTCTGAATATCAATGCCCTGTTACTACAGTTGAGTTGCCAGGTTACCGTCCCAAAATTCACGTGTATTGCAGACTGGCCAAAGCCGGGCAGGCTTTCCACCATTTTCTCACCCTGCCCGGTTCCCCTGGAAACAAGGGGTTTTAACTGTCCAAATCAACATGGGGTGCTGCTGCATGTTCTCTCGTGTTGTGGTGAAGGATAGAAGGAAAATAAATGATATAGAAATGTTTATAGTTTGTTTTATTTCACTTTTGTTTTTAAATGGAGACGGACAAGGGCTAAGGTCAAAGTTGAATTTCTATTTCTCAATTGCCACCGAAGTAATGCCGACAAGAAAGAGGTAAGACGGGGCTGTTTGAAAGGGGATCATAAACATTGCCCAATTGTTTTTACAGGCAACATACCATAAATCCTTGGAAATAAGTATTACAGTATTACAGTATTACAAGCTTGCACACAAATAACACACGCTGGCAGTGGCAGAAAATAGGTCCATTTACATTTCTGCACACTTGTCTTTGGTGTTTCACAAATATAATACCAATGATTTCTCCACAATGACTTCTTGCTTAACATGTTTTCAGTAATCGGACAATGCAGGGCAAAACTGAAATAGTTTCATAAAGTATTCAGTCATGTTCTTTTCAATCAAATGAGCCACGATCTCTGCTTGCTACAAGTGCATATGATCTGATCTATGTTGATACCTTCTATCCTATTTCTGCTTGTGATGCCAGCTCGCTATGTCATCATGTACATTGAACCTTTCATCCTGGATGACTCATTCTGTTTCTTCACCTGTTGAAGTGCTTCATAAACCGTCCCTCTGCCTCAGTCCTTGTATATTAGTGGACTGGCGTTGGATGTTGTGGCAGGGGCTGTCTGTTGATTTGTGTTGGTGGCTTCATTAAGGAAACAGAGAAGGGACTGTTAACTGTGCAGTCATTAGTGGCCAGGGGAGCTGAAGAGCTCTGTGCTCACTGCTAATGAGGGTCCAGCACCTCTCTCTCTCTCTCTCTCTCTCTCTCTCTCTCTCTCTCTCTCTCTCTCTCTCTCTCTCTCTCTCTCTCTCTCTCTCTCTCTCTCTCTCTCTCTCTCTCTCACACTCTCTCTCTCTCTCACTCTCTCTCACACACACACACACACACACACACACACACACACACACACACACACACACACACACACACACACACACACACACAAACTCTAAAGAGGTCAACCCCCCGACAGAACACCCTCCTCTGTCTAACCCTGTCAATCAGTGCATATTTTAAGGAACCAGACTGTCTCTGTAGATTCCCACTGACTTCTAAGTCAATCACCATTGGTTATTGGTAGGCCCTATTGGCTTACAGGTGATCTTTGACATGCTTTCCAATAAGGTTTTCTTGAGTTTCATTGTGGCGGTGATCTCTGATTGAACCTAGCCCATCCATCAGAAAATGATCATGTCACCAAGCCCTAATATAGCCATTACTTAGGTGGCAATTGAGAAAGAGAAATTCAACTTTGACCTTATTGTTGCGACCGTTGCAAAAAATAGAGCAGGTAACGTTGCTATTTTGACCAGGCTGCTGCATGCAGACTGACGCTTTGATTATGCTTTTTCATAATAACAATGACAAGTTGATGTCGGAGAGCAACAATAAAATGACCATGATTTAATATGTGCCAAAGTAGGTAAGATGATAGGGGACATTTAAACTGAGTTGGCAAGACTTTGAAACATATTACCACAATCACGACTAGCTCAGTTGGCATAAATAAACATACAGGCTTTGTTGCCGACAATACCGTTCAGATATTTAAATGACGTTGGCGGCATGCTAAAGTTGGTAACAAAACGTCTTGGTTTAAAAGGTGTGTATGAGAATGCGTGATTGTTTTCAGACTGTGAATGGCTCTCATGGCTGTCTCAGACACTCTCCGTGTGAATATGTGACTGCATGTGAATGTTTTTTGTATGGTGAGAGGCAATTCTGTATGTAAGCCTATGTCATTGAGTGAGAGAGGAGAGAGAGTGTGTCTCTCTCTCATGCTGCATGTCCTCTTTGGGTTGGCTCAGTGAACACAGACTAATATGCCCTGAATGTCCCCACTTATGAACACAGAGCTGCCTCACCTCCCCCTGATGCGGGAACAGTGTTTGTTTTGTTCTGTGGGAATACTGACGAGGGTGGGGGGGAGCTCTCAGAACCATTCACCCCTGTTGTCATGGCAGAGGCCTGACAAGGCAGAGGCCTTGGCCCTTCCGAGAAACACAAACTGATCTGAATCAGAGAGATTGGCGCAGATCCTGAGCACGAACGGCCACACACACACACACCGGCCCGCTCCGGACCCCAGGCTTCTATAGCCACCGGACCACCTTGTTCTCTCTGGACAGGAAGTCCTGGTCAGCCTCATTATATTGTGCTGTGATGCCAAGGAGAGACAAAAACAGAACTTGTCACAACTCGTTTGTATTCATGGCCAATGGCGGTTAAACCCAGAGGAGAGTAGAGAGGGAAGTAACTTATTTTCAGCTTTAGTCTGGCCATTCTGAGATCACCACTTCCATAGCACCTCTCTGGTACCCACAATTACTCCCCTATTTGGGGTCTGGGTGATTGGGAAGCCCTCCAAAACACCTCAATCCAACTTATTTGGATTGAGGTGAGATTTGCCATACACAAAGGCTTCACGCACTTGTTGAAAATCAGTTCTGCGAAAGGGTGTGAGAAAGATTGTGTTGTGGGGTTAGAAAGAAATCCCCTTAATTGTGTCGTGTAAGCATGTTAGAGCCTAACTGCTGTTTTAGGTGTAGAGTTCTTAGTTTACAAATCTCTCTTCCATACCAGCGTTTGACTAAATGTAAAATGGCCATTTTTGCATAGTTAAATACACAGAGAAAAAAATACACAGTGACAACAGATCTCTAAAATCAATTATTTTAAAGTAAAAGTGCCAGTCAGTGGTATTAACTTCCCCACAGGGCAGCATTGTGTGCAGCAGACAGAACAATATAACGATGCAACATAGTAGCCTGCTCACCATGCTGCTAGGCTAAATACTGCAGAAGTAGATCATCTCAATGTGACAGCCCTGAGGTTATTAACCATGAATCCTGCCAAACGTCCATTCTAATGCACAACCTTCTATCATTACAAAATGTCCCTCAGAATGCTCATTATAATGCGATAGAAACCAGATCTGAAGTAGTGTAAACCACAGACATACAAATGTATACCATGTATGCGTTCAGAATAGTTTTGAGGGTATGACTGCCTTAGTCTACTCTCAATCACCCAGAAAGGACCTGTGACTGGGAAGCTACTGCCCCCTGCTGTTCACAATACTTGCTTAATGTTGGTAGGCTTGGATCTTCCCTTGAGGAAATCCTTTACACACACACACACACACACACACACACACACACACACACACACACACACACACACACACACACACACACACACACACACACACACACACACACACACACACACACACACACACACACACATGAACTCATCAAAAAAAGAAACGTCCACTCACTGTCAACTGCGTTTATTTTCAGCAAACTTAACATGTGTAAATATTTGTATGAACATGACAAGATTCAACAACTGAGACAAACTGAACAAGTTCCAGACATGTGACGAACAGAAATGGAAAAATGTGTCCCTGAACAAAGGGAGGGGGGGTCAAAATCAAAAGTAACAATCGGTATCTGGTGTGGCCACCAGCTGCATTAAGTACTGCAGTGTATCTCCTCCTCATAGACTGCACCAGATTTGCTAGCTCTTGCTGTGAGATGTTACACCACTCTTCCACCAAGGCACTTGCAAGTTCTCAGACTATTCTGGGGGCCCTAGCCCTCCAATCCAACAGGTCCCAGATGTGCACAATGGGATTAAGATCCGGGCTCTTCGCTGCCCATGGCAGAACACTGACATTCCTGTCTTGCAGGAAATCACACACAGAATGAGCAGTATGGCTGGTGGCATTATCATGCTGGAGGGTCATGTCAGGATGAACCTGCAGGAAGGGTACCACATGAGGGAGGAGGATGTCTTCCCTGTAACGCACAGCGTTGAGATAGCCTGCAATGACAACAAGCTCAGTCCGATGATGATGCTGTGACACACCGCCCCAAATCATGACGGACCCTCCACCTCCAAATCGATCCCGCTCCAGAGTACAGGCCTCGGTGTAACACCCATTCCTTCGACGATAAACGTGAATCCGACCATCACCCCTTGTGAGACAAAGCCGCGACTCGTCAGTGAAGAGCACCGTCTTAGGCGTCTCACAGTACGGACATCGCAATTTATTGCCCTGGCCACATCTGCAGTCCTCATGCCTCCTTGCAGCATGCCTAAGGCATGTTCACGCAGATGAGCAGGGACCCTGGGAATCTTTCTTTTGGTGTTTTTCAGAGTCAGTAGAAAGGCCTCTTTAGTGTCCTAAGTTTTCATAACGGACCTTAATTGCCTGTTAGTGTCTTAACGACCGTTCCACAGGTGCACGTTAATGAATTGTTTAGGGTTCATTGAACAAGCATGGGAAATGGTGTTTAAACCCTTTACAATGAAGATCTGTGAAGTTATTTGGATTTTTACAAATGATCTTTGAAAGACAGGGTCCTGAAAAGGGGACGTTTCTTTTTTTTTGCTGAGTTTATATATGGTAAGAGGTCAAAGTTGGCGGTGTCACTGCTATTTTTCCTCATTGACTGAAGTGATTGCAACCTCGTCACAACCTTCCCCTCGGGTTGTGACGAGTGCCGTGGCATGGACCTTTACTGAGAGCAACAGAAACACTAACTTTTTCCCACATTGCCTCCTTCATACACACAAAACAGACAGACAACATCACATGGAAAGCACCAACCATCATCCCAACAACCCAAAGCTACAGTGAGATTCTGTATTGTTTGGCAACAATAACCATATGAATTCTGCAGAGCATGTATGAAGTTGTTTTCACCATTGTTTTTAGTTAGTATTATACACAATCATCAATTTAATTGAAACAATGTACAAACAGGTTAAACCAGATACAGTATTTACTATTATTTGCCATAAAAAATAACCATTTTTAGTTCATTCTCAAAGGTCCCACAAATACTTAAGCCTAAGCATGCAAACAAATAAGTAAAGATATTTTGCTGCGGGTTGTCAATAATCAAAAATGACTTAGGTAATTTTGGCAATGTAGGAAGCAGAATAATTCATAGACATGTAAGTTTAGTTTATACAAAATTAGATAGAAACCTTCACCGTTAGTGGCACCTGTACAATCTCAATTTATCGAGTGGACTTCTTTATCAACAGTCACCAAATAACAGATTTGACATTTTATAATGGGGTTATTCATGACTCGTGATGAGACAAAAACTGGCCAAGTAGTATCTGTACATTACTGGTTGGAAATGAGCTATTACATAAATTAATGGTAAGAAAGGGGAAAGAATATGCAAAAATCAATAAATATATATTTTGTTTATAAACCATGTGTTGCAGATGATGCTTGACCATAGACATGGCCTATGAAAATGTAAAAAGGCCAGGTTGCTTAGTTTAAAGAAACCCTGTCTGCTGTTTCTAAAGTAACAGAAAGGTGTCTGGGCGACAGACAGAGATGACGACATATCACGCAAATGTATATATAGATATATATTGACAATAGAGATTACGTCAAGGGTACTCTTTAACAACACCTACCATTAGCCTTTCAAAAATGAGAGGCGGAGATACTTGTACACACTCCAAGTATTTCAATCAAATGGTGTAATGCTCCCCCTTCAAAACAGGTACATGCATATACAGTACCATTTCAGTTGAGCACCGACATTGGGAAGTGATAAGACTATGGCCTGAGTCTTATATTGTTTCAGATTTGATATCAGCGTTCTAAACTTGACTTTGGGGCTGTAAATTGATGCAGTGTTCAGAGTCCATAGTCTTTTCTACCTATTGGGATCAGAGGTTACGTACAGTACTCCGCCCTGTCTCCGGATCAGTTGAATATGAACCTCAACATCAACAGAGACGATGAAGTATGAAATATGAACACAATTATCTTTTTTTTTTCATTTTTCAGGGCAGCTAAGTACCACTTTATCCATCAGAGGTCATATGTCACTACAATAATTATTATATTACAAAAAAGAAAATGAACAGTGCAAGTAAAACGTTTCCAGGCTCTCTTCAGGAGAGTGGAATCAGGCAAGGAGTCTTGGCAAGAGAGGGCCACCCAAAGAAAATAGGGGGAGAATGGACAAGCTTGGGAGGATAGAGGACAGGGTTTAAGGGACCTGTGCAGGCCTGTGGGGCGGTCTCAGGGCTGTGACCGTGAGATGAGGTTCTCATGAAGTGCTCCGCTTGGTTCTGGAGTGCTGGATCAGCCACTGTAGTGTTATATCTGGGGGTAAAATAACAGAAGTTTAAAATGCAATGAAATAAATAAGAAAACAGGAAATAACAAGTCATAAAGTCGTCAGATACTGACCAATGTTGTCCTTTTCCTTGCAAGAGATAGAGTAACAGCAGATTTCTCTGTCCTGGATGGCTGAGAGGTTCCTGTGGATCACAGAACAGCCATGAGGATCACTCATTCACACACACACACACACACACACACACACACACACACACACACACACACACACACACACACACACACACACACACACACACACACACACACACACACACACACACACACACACACACACACACACACACACACACACACACACACACACACACACACACACAGCTGGTGCTTACATCCTCTCAATCAGCTCTTTCTCATCAAGCGACCCAGGAAGATCTCGCTTGTTCCCCAAGACAAGAACCTGTGAGGGGGAAACAATATGGAGAGTTGGACAAAGTCAAAGTAATATGAATATAGGCCATTGAGCAGACGCTTTTGTCCATAGCTACTTAGTCATGAGTGCATACATGTTACGTATGGGTGGTCCCAGGAATCCAACCCACTAACCTGCATTGCAAGCGACCATGCTCTACCAACAGAGCTAGAGGACCACACGAGGAAATTGAAGCAATTAGGCCCACTACTGTAGCTATTAGATCAGCCAGTTCTGTATGGGGTACTCACGGGAATACCCTGGAGCTGGGGCTTGTCCAACAAGTTGTGTAGTTCATTCTTAGAGGCCTCAATTTTCTCTGGATCAGCTGCATCAACCATGTACCTTTAAAATGATATGGTTTCAAAAGGTTGAATAAATATCCTTATTTGAAATGGGCAACCAATATAATTGACCACCCCCACCACAAGGGGTAGGAGGCATGACTGAGTCAATGCTGTTACTCACACGATGGCACTGACTCCTCGGCAGTATCGCTCCCACATACTCCTGAATCGAGGCTGACCGCCAATATCCCACAGCTAGAAAAGCAAGGGATCAAAACATCAATACAGCCTTGATACTGTGAAGCTAATCCATTTTACACTTTTCACAATTAATAAAATAGCTTCAGTGAGTCACAGTCAATCCGAGAGCCCATCCAAGATCCCCCTAAATACTTAACTCTCCTCTCGCTGGAGTAACCAAGTGATGAATCAAGTATGACCATTAAGTGGCCTGACCCCTGTCCTTGACCTGGCAATGTACTGACCTTAATGGTGACGTTTCCCTTGGTGATTTTCCTCATGTTGAAGCCCACTGTGGGAATCATGTCTTCACTGAACTGGCCAGACTGCAAGGGGTTAAGAATAGAGGTGGGTTACAGATTAAGTTAAATGAAATCACCTGGCAAATACTGTCTGTAATATTGCTAGGATTTAAATTGTGAAATATGATCCTGTCGCTCATAAAACTGACCCTAGTAATTTCATGAAAGGGAAATACGATTGAATGCACTGTGCACAAGTGAACTGTCAGGACATACACGTGTGTGATGGGGGGGATGATGATAGGCGAGTAGTGTCCGTTTCCACAGGTCACGCACGGTGTGGTTGCACTACTGCATGCCTCATGTGCATGCTGTCGTTAAGCGAACAGAGCTAGGGTCATCATCAGCGCCCGTATATGTCAGCAACGACACACGTTAGCTTCCTCGCTAAAGCCGACATTTAAATTGTCATCGAGACGTCGCTAGCTAACGTGATACAAAATGGATATAACAACAGAAGCTAGCTAACGCTATCTAACTGCTGAGATAGCAAGCTCTTGCGTTGGTGGAGCACACGAGCAGACATCTCGATCTGTTCAACAAGGACACATCAGCAGGTCAGAGGACAGGAATAAATGATGGACCGTACCGCAATCACGTTCACGAAGGTTGTCTTTCCCGAATACTGTAGTCCCACCAAAGTCAACTCCATCTCCTCCTTCCAAAATAGTGCTTTAAACCAGTCAAGGAGCTTGTTGATCAAAGCGATCATTCTGGGAGCGTTGTGATGGCACTGCTACTACTGGGAAAGGGAGCTTGCTAGCCAGCTAGCTAACGTGAGTTACAAGTTCCCTAGCTGGCGCTATCTAGCGTGCAGTGGCAACACAGTAACGTTACGTACAGAACGAATAGCGTGCCTGTAATGAATACTCGCTAAATAATCTGTTTTGCGCGCACGTGTTGGCTATATTATTTGATTTTTTTTGTCAGTTATCTGCCTTGTTTACTATTCCTCTTTCCTCCCTGTCTGTATTTTCCAATAAGGGTTGTTCTTCCTCATTGAGTGGGGTTTCAGAATCACGTAGAGAGAGGAGTGCTCGATAAAGAGGGTACTCAGCGCAAATGAGGCTCTGCTTTCCCGAGACTTGCCCTCTGCTGGAGAGAAGGAACATTACCGTAGCTCTTGTGTATTTATTTTCTGTTCTACATATCACCATGTATTGATCAATGATGAAATAAACCTGGAACCTGGAAAAGCATCAAATAATAATACACGTATTTATCTACTATATGTATTTATTCTTCAGCATGTCAAGTGAACTGCAATTAGGTCTAATTAGAGCCAAGGACATTATGCATAATACTTGTTTTTTATTATCATGGTAGCAAATATGGACAATATTAATACTAATGACGTTCAGTAAAATTCTAACTGCATGGTGTGGTGAGTACCACATCACATGCCCATCAAAATGCCACAATCAATGTCACGGTCAAGAGGATGAGATGGACACAGATTTCCAGGAGCTTATTCCCCCATGCGGAAATATCAAGTTTTAGCTGGGCTTTCTCTGTCACCGCATGTCCCCGTGGTTTTAATGGTCTGGATGGGGACAGGGCTCTCTGAGCCACTGTCTGTGTTCCCCAGCTGCCTACTGTACTGAGCCAGGGTGAGGTACAGGAACTGGTACTGCTCACTGGTCTGGATCATACCACCCCTAAAAACACAGAGGTGGAGAGAGTGAGGGAGAAGCATCGTTTAGGGCAGCATCCCCAAAAAGTTTTTTCATAACTCAAAATAAATATCAAATGCTGTGTTTAAACCAAAGTGCTCACTTGATAGTTCATGTGATAAGTAACAGAGTTTGGTTTACATTTGCTTGTCACTTTAGTTTCAAGTTTTAATGTCACATGCACAAGTACAGTGAAATGCCTTTCTTGCGAACTCAAAGCCCATAATGCACTAGTCAATAACACTGTATTACTAGAAATAAAGAAAAAATACGAGAAATAAGAATAATAAATATGAAATACTCAATTAAGTAAGTAAGCATACTATATACAGGAAAGATTTAAAAAATTAGTTTCAATAGCATATTTACATGTGCAGGGATAGTGGAGTGATGGAGGTAGACATGTATAGGGGTAAGGTGACTAGGCAACAGGTTACTACCAGAAGCAGGGCGGATGGCCAAAGTGTGTAGTGGCTTGTACCTGTCCAGGCGTAGCTTACAGACGATCCGAAGCACATCAGCCTTACTAGTGTGTTGCAGCTGTAGGCATCCAATGCTGCTGCCGATGAAACAACCTGTTCTGCCAATCCCTGCACTGCAAGACAGAGCCCACGAGATCATGTCAAATAGAGCTGTAACATTCAAACGTCTGTCATACAATGTATTTATACCTCAGTCTTTCTGATACAGTATCTACCAGAAATACACAGTCCACTTGTAAATGATACTGTATAGCACAACACAAACAGAATTCCGTAGCGTTCACCTTTTGCCGTCAGTAAGTGAATTCAAGCCATTCACCATGAATCATTTCGGAGCCTAATTCTGACTGACATGGTATGTGAAAGGAGCCTCCCTAAGGTGTCGCAACGTATAAATCCTCTGTCAGTGAGATCCGTTCAAGTAGCCACGGGCTATTTTCTTTTCAAGGACATTCTATCTTACGTCATTGTTTGATCTTTCACATTTATTATATTGATAGCTAATGAGAACCCGTGTTAAGGGGTGTGCTAGTGGGACCTGCAGTGGACGATGGTGGGTCCTGGGCTGGGTATGGACTGCCTGTGTTCATCCACATCCACCACCAGTCTGAGCAGGGGCCCAGTGCAGTCTGGGGTCTGGTGGTCTGGCCATGTGGAGTACCAGTAGTGTCTTACCTGCCTGTTCTCTGAGCCCACCTGTCAGACACATTGTTGCTAGTGAATTATGTGGTTCATTCTTTCATTCAATCATTCATTCAGAAGTTCGGAATTTTTAAAAACTGGTGTAACCCGGCACTTTGACTGGCATTACTTCACACTTTACAGATGATAATAACCTACTATCTCACCTGTATAATCATATCTCGAATGGTGTAGCCATCACATTCTTTCACAATGGACACTCTGACCTCAAATCTGCCATAGCTGCCGTCCTTCTCTGGCCAGTAAAGCTCGCACTTCTGAAAAACAGGACACCCTTTTTGTAGACTGTAGACGGAAACATCAATATGTCTGTCAACGGAAACCATTGATGAAAGCTATGGAGGTGGGATAAAATTGACATATCCCTGTCACCTCGTTCTTCTCCTTTAGCATGGTGATCATGACAATGTTGGTGGATCCCTCCTGCCACACCATCTCCCAGAAGTCATGCACAGTGTTGAGCATGGGGCCCTGGGTGGCGATGTAGGCACTGGGTGCACCGTTGTAACCCTGCGTGGGAGACAGCAAGAGTTGAGGCTGTGCCGTTCGTTTCCACTTTGACTTCCTGTGGGTTTCCTTGGTTGACATGATACACCCACGTAAACCAACCGTATCACTCTTTACATCATTGAAGGGGCAAGCTACAGTTGCTGCATCCATTTTTGGACTGATAAATGAGTGATATGTAGGATTGATTTTTGAAGAATATAACTTATAAATGCCTCATGAGCTTAGTCCAACTGTAGTACACTCTTAGAAAAAGGGATCCAAAAGGGTTCTTCCGCTGTCCCCATAGGAGAACCCTTTTTGGTTGTACTGTAGAACACTTTTGGTTCCAGGTAGAACCCTTTTGGGTTCCATGTAGAACTTGGCGAGGAAAAGGTTATACATGGAACCCCAAAGGGTTCTACCTGGAACCAAAAGTGTTCTACAGTACCTGGCACCAGAAATGGTTCTTCAAAGTGTCCTCCTTCGGGACAGTTAGTGTCCTCCTATCGGGACAGTTAGAGTGTCCCCCTATCGGGACAGTTAAAGTGTCCTCCTATCGGGACAGTTAGAGTGTCCTCCTATCGGGACAGTTAGAGTGTCCCCCTATCGGGACAGTTAAAGTGTCCTCCTATCGGGACAGTTAAAGTGTCCTATCGGGACAGTTAAAGTGTCCTCCTATCGGGACAGTTAAAGTGTCCTCCTATCGGGACAGTTAAAGTGTCCTCCTATCGGGACAGTTAAAGTGTCCCCCTATCGGGACAGTTAAAGTGTCCTCCTATCGGGACAGTTAAAGTGTCCTCCTATCGGGACAGTTAAAGTGTCCCCCTATCGGGACAGTTAAAGTGTCCTCCTATCGGGACAGTTAAAGTGTCCCCCTATCGGGACAGTTAAAGTGTCCTCCTATCGGGACAGTTAAAGTGTCCTCCTATCGGGACAGTTAAAGTGTCCTCCTATCGGGACAGTTAAAGTGTCCTCCTATCGGGACAGTTAAAGTGTCCCCCTATCGGGACAGTTAAAGTGTCCTCCTATCGGGACAGTTAAAGTGTTCTCCTATCGGGACAGTTAAAGTGTCCTCCTATCGGGACAGTTAAAGTGTCCTCCTATCGGGACAGTTAAAGTGTCCTCCTATCGGGACAGTTAAAGTGTCCTCCTATCGGGACAGTTAAAGTGTCCTCCTATCGGGACAGCCGAAGAACCCTTTTAAGTTCTAGATAGCACCCAAAGTATAAACTTGTTTTACTCCCATGTTTGTAAACAAAGTAAATGTACACATACACTGTATAGACTCAAAACATGATTAAAACTATAATTTGTTATCTCATGGATGGTCAGTACTTGCATCTATAGCTCTGTCTATGAATTTGAGAGTGGTTACATTTCTCCAGCCCCATCCCACAGCTTTTTTGCAAAATAGTGGTGGCGAGTACGCTTTGTTATAGTTTCAACTGCTGATTTCCACTTTAACATACACTGTGCAGTGTGTATTCTTGACTTTCTCCTCACCTTTTGTATTACTCTTACTTTAAGTTCGCTTGACACAGTTGTGTCAAAAATGCATAAATAAAGGCTGTGGTTGTAATAATGCCTGATTCTAACCTTTATGTAGTTTGCATTGATGTATCTCCCAGTATCACCCGCTTCCTCTGCTGCAGGGTTTCTCAAACACACACGGGTCTCAGGATCTGGTTAACATGATTATACTGTTTACATTGCCTGGGTGCCAGCGTGTTTCAGCATTTATCAGCTATTTCGTCACATATGACTTAGGCACTCACTTGGCAGTATGGTCTTGAATCTGTCTTTTAAGGCGTGCCCTGGAATGTCCAGCTCTGCAGGGATGACGAAGTTTGGAGGAATCTTCTGTTGGAAAGAATGGACAGGCTAAGGCTACAGATTCCACCTGATCCTACATGCAGTCAATCTCTGCACGTACAGTTACAGTAGATATTAACCTGGTACTCTGAGTTCAGCCTGCTGGTCTCGTCAGATGCCTCCTGCAGCTGAGAGGGGGTCAGAGGGCGTGTTGAGGTCCTCAGCAGGTGGAGGAGGGTCTCTCTGGGGGTGGAGATGGAACACAAGGGCTCCACCGCACCCAGGCTGAGGCTGTTCACGTCCAGCACCAGGGACACATTGGAGCCCCGTCTGAGGATGTATGGAACCACAGAGAGGACAAAAGGTCAGGAACTCTGTTCAATAAATATAATGACAGTACTGTTTATTATCATGGATGTCTCTCTACCTCTCCTGGAGCTGGAATGGTTTGCGAGGAGCTGTGGCAGCAGGGCAGGGGAATGACTGTTCCTGGTCCACAGGTTGTGATGATGATGGGGATTCTACTGACTCATTCATGGTTGTGTGTGGAACGACTGGGAGGTTTAGAAGGATACAACCATACTCTACTGACATCTGCTCATAGAGTGAAAACAGACCTGAGAGAGAGAGAGAGAGAGAGAGAGAGAGAGAGAGAGAGAGAGAGAGATAGTAGTGAACTACATCTAGTTCAACTAGTAATTTAACTACATTTTGCATTAGCTTGGTGGTAGCTGAACTAAATTCGAATCTAGGTAGTCTTTTCAGTATAACTTTTCTTTTGCTGCCATGTAGTGTTGTAGCTACAGTAACTACTGAAAGTACACACTACTTTTTTTGGCTGAAGGAGCCAATCATTTCCAGCATCAGACCTGCCTAATGGTCACTTGAAATATTGTTTTCGTGTTTAATAGGCTAAAGTGATCTGTTCTTGCCATTTATAGTCTATGACACAGGGATCATCATCTAGATTCAGCCACAGGCCGATTTTTGCCTGAGTGGGCTGGAACATAATCACTAATAATTTGTAGACCGCAAATTGACCGCAAGAAGCCCAAACCGATATAATTGACTAAAACGTAATAATTTTGTCACATCTTCTCCTGCAACGCCCCCTACTGCTCATTCTGTGTCGCCTTGATCTGCTGTCTCCCCCAGTGCTCTTTCCCTCTGTGTGTGTGTGTGTGTGTGTGTGTGTGTGTGTGTGTGTGTGTGTGTGTGTGTGTGTGTGTGTGTGTGTGTGTGTGTGTGTGTGTGTGTGTGTGTGTGTGTGTGTGCTGGGGTCAGAGCAGATCTCCACCAGCTGCAACCTGTTCCATAATCAAGACCTCTACTAATACTCAGCCCTGCCACTTCCACGCTGCCAGATCGTAATCTCTGCTCAGTCAGTCTATGTTGCTCGCCATTTGTTACTATTCAGATCCAGTTATCCTGTTGTGCCTGTTTTCCTCTCCGCTACAGTTCTGCTCACTCTGACTCTGGTCCCTGTCTCCAGTCCCACGTCTCCACATCCTGCTACTCTTTCCTGGATTCCCCACTCTTATTGCTCCTTTAGATTCCCCTCTGGAACTGCTTACCCTGTCCCAACCCCTCTCGCTCCAGCCTCAGCCTCCGTACCTGGTTTCCAGCAACCCGCCCGAGCTTCCCCTGACCTGCACTCCATCTCTCCCTTGTGTTTTAATAAATACCTTGGTTACTTTATCCCAGTCTCCTCGTCTGAGTCTGCTCTTTTGTTCCCCTTTTCTACTCCACGTAATACATTTCAAACCTTGCTTACGTTTGTATACAATCACATATATATATATATATATATATATATATATATATATATATATATATATATATATATATATATATATTTATTTATTTTACCCTTTTTTCTTTACTTGGGGGCCCCCAAAAAATTGCCTGCGGGCTGCCAGTTGGGGAACCCTGGTCTATGACATTTCAGATTTACATTTGATAATTGTTCACAAAGTAGTTTGGATGTAGTGTACTGCTTTTTCGTAGGGGTAGCTCTAGGGTAGCTTAACTTCTGTCAGTGTGAAGTAATTGGTACCTTGGTAAACTATCTTCTCAGAGTAGCTTCCCCAACACTAGAGATGGATAGGGAGAGAGAGAGTATTAAAGACTGTTAGTGAAATGACCTGTTGACCTTTACTGCCCACATCACTAATTCTGTGACAAACATACTCAGCCATTGTTTTTTTTCCTTCTCTCTGTTCAACTAGTCTACCCAGACCTCAAAACTGGCATAAATCACACACGATTTTAACATCCAAAATCTCCATGGATCTTGTAATGAACTATTCTATTTTTATCACAACTGTATTATAAGTTTATTGCTTTATCACATTATTCCTTATTATTCCAGCACACCACAATAGCAATTCAATTCAGATGGAATTTGAAATATTTACCCTTATCAGCTCTTCTTGTCAAAAGTACAACAGCTAATGAAATATCTCAAGTCCCCTAAAACTGAGAAATGACATTCACAACACATGACACTCAGTAGAAAAACACCATTGATTAACAATTTCTGTTTCAGATCATCATTTCTTTCCCATCTCTTGTTGCCAAACTGTGGCAAAACTGGATCTATCCATACCTGAATCCTGGGCTGCCGATGTGTCAGAATAATCCAAAGCCAAATTCAATATCTGCCGTTGACATGAACCAACCAGGGCGAGAAGAAACAAGTAATAACTGGAAAGTGAGAGAGAGAAACAGAAAGAGAGAGAGAGGGGGAGAAAGAGAAAGAGAGAGAGAGGGGGAGAAAGAGAAAGAGAAAGAGAGAGAGAGGGGGAGAAAGAGATAGAGAGAGAGAGGGGGGGAGAAAGAGATAGAGACCGTGAGAAAAAGAAAGAGAGAGAGAGGGGGAGAAAGAGAAAGAGAGAGAGGGGGGAGAAAGAGAGAGAGAGAGAGAGGGGGAGAGAGAGATAGAGACCGTGAGAAAAAGAAAGAGAGAGAGAGAGGGGGAGAAAGAGAAAGAGAGAGAGCGGGGGGGAGAAAGAGATAGAGACCGTGAGAAAAAGAAAGAGAGAGAGAGAGAGGGGGAGAAAGAGAAAGAGAGAGAGGGGGAGAAAGAGAGAGAGAGAGAGGGGGAGAAAGAGATAGAGACCGTGAGAAAAAGAAAGAGAGAGAGAGAGGGGGAGAAAGAGAAAGAGAGAGAGGGGGGGAGAAAGAGAGAGAGAGAGAGAGGGGGAGAGAGAGATAGAGACAGTGAGAAATAGAGAGTGAGCAAGAACAGACGTGCAATCTTTTTGACACAGTGCCTCGGTATGTTAGTAGGCTAGCCTCTTTGGCTTCAGGTGAACGTCTAAACGTGAGTGGCTGAAACATCACTGACAAGTCCCTGGAAGAAAGAGAGGCAGAGAGAATATTGTGAAGCTGAGATGCTTTGGGAATAGGTGAATCCGTATTCATTCCTTAATGACTCCAGGCTCAAGGCTGGCGCAAATGTGCATGTCAGTAGCTGCCCATAATCTAACATTCTGTTTTGCATAAATGTGTGCACATAGTGTATTGGATTTGCTGATGAAGTCCTTGAAGCTGCATTGTATCAGACAAGTAAAACAATAGACAGAGAAATACTCTCAGATACATAAATAGCTTTAAAATTGTATTTGATTTGATCTCAAAAGCATTTTTAAGGAACTAAACACTTCAGTGACCATACTAAATGATGAGGAGGTGATGTGGTCATTGATATGATCATTACTTATAGCACAACAAATGATACAGTAAGGAAGCTCAGAACATAACCGTAAGCCGTACTGCAATGATGGAAGAGCTGAAAGTATGCATCAGTTCATCTGTATGGGCTGACATACAGCATCAGACTGGCCAGAGTCTTCCATGTTCTCGGCTAAAAGGTGACTTTAATATGATGATGGGGGAAAACAATCTGTAGTCCACCTGCAGCCATACAGTACAGTATACTTAGGCCTTTACTCTGGCCTGTGGTTGTCGCTATCACACTGAATGAGAAAGGCCTGGAAGGTAACTCACCAGTGCAAGGGACTGCCAATCAAAGTTGGCCCTCAGAATCTCCTCTGTCCGTGAGTACTATGTGGCTGTGTGATGACCAGGGCCTCAGTCCAGATAAGCCATTACAGACACAGGCAGTTTTAACACTGGGCTCCTTGGCTTTAGGGAAGCTGATGAGAGCACTGTTTTTTTCTTTGACTTCTTCTACCTCTCCACGCTTCCTCTCTACTCACCCACTCACCCACTCACCCACTCACTCACTCACTCACTCACTCACTCACTCACTCACTCACTCACTCACTCACTCACTCACTCACTCACTCACTCACTCACTCACTCACTCACTCACTCACTCACTCACTCTCCCATACTCTCAGTTACACACGCACGCGTACACGCACACCCACACCACAGACACACTCACTCACACACACGCACGCACGCACGCACGCAGGCGCACACCCGCACACGCGCGCGCACATGCACACACACACCACAGACACACTCACTCTCACTCTCTCTCACACACGCACGCACGCACGCACGCACGCACGCACACACACACACACACACACACACACACACACACACACACACACACACACACACACACACACACACACACACACACACACACACACACACACACACACACACACACACACACACACACACACACACACACACACACACACACACACAGATATTCAAGGCTGTATCACCCCTGCAGACTCAGTGCCACCGGCTTCTGTGTAACCTGGAAAGAGAGCGCACTAACCTCAAATCTGAATTTTAAGTTGAATATTATTTTCTCTAGAGCTACAACATGCAAACAATGGACCAGTATGCACAGTTACAGCAATACAACCATTGAGTGGATAATATGTCAAATGTGAGAGCCATATTGCAAGCATTTTCTAATTTCATCACAGTGTCTTGACAGTGCAAAAGTGAATAACAGTCACTGTGGGCGAACTGTCAGATGTTGTTTATGAAACTGTAGTGGAAATGAGCATTGATGTGATGGAAACCGCTGGGCGACAAATTGAATAACAGTGTTATTTTAATGATTTATTTAGCCTTTACTGAAACAGGTAAGTAATTGAGAACACATGATCTTTTACAATAGCGATCTGATCTATAACAACAATGTTGATTTAACACAAACATCAGAAATGTTTGGTACTTTCCTTCCTATTACGTGACGTTGATGTTGTTTTACCGTCGTGGATTGAAGGCATTTCAAGCGACAAGCTGGTCATATATACCAAGATAAAGGAAAATGAGAGTATAACAGTAAGTTTACAGAAAACCAAAGTAAAGAAAGGTCATAGAAACACGTTAGAGGTATTCATATTGGAGGTACAAGTTGAGACAAATATGTGCCCAGTAAATGACATGAAACTTAGTGAGGGTGAATGAGCTCTGTGATAATGCTTAATTATAACATAAGATCTATGCATCACCTGTACAGAGATCCCTGATGTGTAAGGCTTGTGGTGGTTGCTACGTGGGTGGGAGGCTGGTCAACAGGCCTGAATCCGGTACTGAGGGTTTGAGCTAGCCACTTCCTGTCATGGCCATACATCACTTCCTGCTTTTAACAGACTGTTTAAGTCAAGACTCAACAATATTAGTTATCCATACCATCAACGTTAACATAAACACCATAGTGTAAAAGTACATGTTTATCTCTTAAATATTTAGCTCTGTACAGTTGAATGGAGGTCCATGGCCATTGCATTATTTCTCAGTCATGAGGAGGATATGGGTCCTCTCAGGACCTTCCACCCACACAGGCCAGGCAGCAACACTCTGAATGTGATGTGGATGTTTTGCTTGTATTTTTATTTCCCAATGATGACTACAAGTAAGTCACACGTTAAGAGCACGTCACACGTTAAGAGCACGTCACACGTTAAGAGCACACCCGCTGTTCTAACCTTTGAAACATTCTTACACACAACGCTGCAAATAGTTGAAATAGTACAGCTACAACGTGTTAGAAACATTCATATTTTGTAGAATGAAAAAGATTGAATTAGATCCACGTACTGTACTTTGTCCGATAACAGTAATATTGTAGCCCAAAAGGATTTATTGCCAGAAAAGAAGAACACCCTTGCCTTTCTTACTAACACTCTCAATTGTTTTACTTCTTACTGACACTGACTTTGCTTTATTGAAGAAAAATGTACTTATTAAGGCTGTGATATGTGGTTGTCTCACCGAGCTACCTTACTAACTGTAAGTCTCTCTGGATCTGACTAAAATGTCATGTAAATGTAATCAACAGCAGGTGGCACTGCATGTCTGAGTCTCTCATCGTTTTCGGCCTAGTTTTCACAATACTATATTCATAGCCTGTTCCACACTACCGTCAATAGGACAAATCTAATAAAAAGTGAGGTTATGTAAATATGAATCAAATAAAGATTCGATTTGGCAACCAACAGACAGTAGAATGTCATCAGTTGCTCTTCAGAGAGCGCTTGTTTTGTTTGGTTTGAATGATAGTTGTCCAGCAGATGTCAGTTGAGTCATTTTAAGTTGCATTTGTCTTGCCTGGAAAACGACTAATGCTTTTGATTTGGCAATGCTTTATTTCGATTTTCAATTGAGGTACACATCATAGAGTACAGTCGATGCATGTCTCCAATCTGAGAGAAGGGTGCTGATACTTCTAGGGGTTCTGAAGTGTTCTTCACTCCACATAATCATTGAGAAAACAAGCAACAAATGTCTCTTTGAGAAGTAATTTCCTGTTCAGAGTTTCTGAGCACCATGCAGTGGTTACAGAATTTCCATCAGAAAACAAATAGTGTAATATCCCCAAGGATACAAGTCCCTGCCTGAGATGGTCCAGAGAATAAGTCATACTTAAATTCCAGGCCTGGAAAAAGTTTGGTGCATTGATTGGATTTGGTTACATTTTTAATGTAAGAAATATCCTACTTTTTCTAGGGTTACACATGCATACTTGCATGTACTTGATGATGAGTAGCAGTTGTTTTGTAGTCAATCTCAGAGAATCAAAATAGGTTATGGAACACAAGTTCTATGTATTTGCTGACCACAAGGCTGTGACGCTCGTCGGTGGAATGAGGTGAGGACCAAAGCGCAGCGTGGTCAGAGTTCATCATATATTTATTGAACCGAGAACACTAAACAAAATAACAAAGGAGAACGAAACGAAACAGTTCTGTAAGGTGACATACACATTACAGAAAATAATCACCCACGACACACAGGTGGGAAAAGGCTACCTAAGTATGATTCCCAATCAGAGACAACTAACGACACCATACCAGGCCAAACACAGAAATACCAAATCATAGAAAATGCACATTGACTGCCCACCCCAACTCACGCCCTGACCATACTAAAACAAAGACAAAACAAAGGAACTAAGGTCAGAACGTACAAAGGCATAAGATGTTCATTTAACTTGTCCTTGGGAACTTAGTTTTCATCAAATTGAACAGAAAAGGCTCCTCCCAGAACCTTGCTTCTCTACAGCACGCATCCTGGTAGATAAAGAAAGAGAGAGGATGACGGCCAGCTGCTCTGCACTGAGGGCCTGTGATGTGAAAGGTTCCAGATGCATGAGGAGGAGAGTTTTGGGGGGAGTCCTAAGGGGCTGAACACAGGGAATTAGAGCCCAGAGTGAAGTCATACTCAGCTGTAGCAAGTAGACACTCCACCCCAAAATCTGCTTGTACTCCTGCACCATGGTCGCCAAGGCAACAGCCAGGCCAGAGAATGGAGAGGACAGCAGCAGAGTCCAGGACCAGACATCCAGAAGCTCCATGCTGCATACACAGACAGACGGAACTGAAGCAGCCAGGCATCACCATAGTTTCCAGGGCCAACAGCTATAAGACTCGAATGGCCGTTTACTTTCATTCATACTGTAATAAATAACGCAGTATGAAGGGTTTACTGAACCTCTTAGTGTCTAATTGCAAAATACATCTCATGTCTCTCTGAGGTGATAATATTGCAGCGCACAGCAGTGAACCCAGGTCGGTGGGGTGAAAGGCAAACACCCTATTCATCGCACCAATAGCAATAACTCACTTGGTGAGTGTCTCATAGGACGAGGATCGCTACAATATGATAAGCAGGATGGAACCCTGCCAAAAAGAGTGCTTCTGCGCTTCATGGCAGTCTCTTTGGGGGTGCCACAGGGTTCAATTATCGGGCCGACTCTTTTCTCTGTATATATCAATGACGTCGCTCTTGCTGCTGTTGATTCTTTGATCCACCTCTACGCAGACAACACCATTCTGTATACATCTGGCCCTTCTTTGGACACTGTGTTAACAAACCTCCAAATGAGCTTTAACGCCATACCACACTCCTTCCGTGGCTTCCAACTGCTCTTAAATGGTAGTAAAACGAGATTCATGTTCTTCAACCAATTGCTGCCCGCACCCGCCCGCCCGACGAGCATCACTACTCTGGACGGTTCTGACTTAGAAGATGTGGACAACAATAAATACCTAGGTGTCTGGCTAGACTGTAAACTCTCCTTCCAGACTCACATTAAGCATCTCCAATCCAAAGTTAAATCTAGAATCGGCTTCCTATTTCGCAACAAAGCCTCTTTCACTCATGCTGCCAAACATACCCTCGTAAAACTGACTATCCTACCAATCCTTGACTTCGGCGATGTCATTTACAAAATAGCCTCCAACACTCTACTCAACAAATTGGATGCAGTCTATCACAATGCCATCCGTTTTGTCACCAAAGCCCCATATACTACCCACCATGCGACCTGTATGCTCTCTCTCTTTGGCTGGTCCTCGCTACATATTTGTCACCAAACCCACTGGCTCCAGGTCATCTATAAGTCTTTGCTAGGTTAATCTCCGCCTTATCTCAGCTCACTGGTCATCATAGTAACACCCACCTACGTAGCACGAGCTCCAGCAGGTATATCTCACTGGTCATCCTCAAAGCCAACACCTCATTTGGCCGCCTTTCCTTCCAGTTCTCTGCTGCCAATGACTGGAATGAACTTCAAAAATCGCTGAAGTTGGAGACTTGTATCTCCTTCACTAACTTTAAGCTTCAGCTGTCAGAGCAACTTACAGATCGCCACAGCTGTACACAGCCCATCTGTAAATAGCCCATCCAACTACCTACCTCATACTCATATTTGTTTTTGTTTTCTGCTCTTTTGCACACCAGTATTTCTACGGGCACATCCTCCTCTCCACATATATCACTCCAGTGTAAATTGCTAAATTGTAATTACTTCACCACTATTGGCCTATTTATTGCCTTACCTCCTTACTTCATTTGCACACACTGTATACATCATTTTCTATTGAATTATTGACTGTATGATTTTTTATCCCATGTGTAACTCTGTGTTGTTTTTGTCGCACTGTTTTGCTTTATCTTGGCCAGGTCACAGTTGTAAATGAGAACTTGTTCTCAACTGGCCTACTTTGTTTAAATAAAGGTGAAATAAATCAATCAATCAAACATTGGTTACCATGCTGAAGTTGATGGTTGTATGATTTTAAGTTTTTGTAATGGACAATAAAATCATCATTATCTCCACCCATGTAATCACTGTCATTCAGAATGTTTCCTCACACTTGGACATGTAAAACTAGCCTCTGTGTCACTTTGAAATAATTGTTATTTTCACCCCATTCATAACCATCAAATCAAATGTATTTATAAAGCCCTTCTTACATCAGCTGATGTCACAAAGTGCTGTACAGAAACCCAGCCTAAAACCCCAAACAGCAAGCAATGCAGGTGTAGAAGCACGGTGGCTAAGAAAAACTCCCTAGAAAGGCCAGAACCTAGGAAGAAACCTAGAGAGGAACCAGGCTATGAGGGGTGGCCAGTCCTCTTCTGGCTGTGTCGGGTGGAGATTATAACAGAACATGGCCAAGATGTTAAAATGTTCATAGATGACCAGCAGGGTCAAATAATAATAATCACAGTGGATGTCGAGGGTGCAACAGGTCAGCACCTCAGGAGTAAATGTCAGATGGCTTTTCATAGCCGATCATTCAGAGTATCTCTACAGCTACTGCTGTCTCTAGAGAGTTGAAAACAGCAGGTCAGGGACAAGGTAGCATGTCCGGTGAACAGGTCAGGGTTCCATAGCCGCAGGCAGAACAGTTGAAACTGGAGCAGCAGCACGGCCAGGTGGACTGGGGACAGCAAGGAGTCATCAGGCCTGGTAGTCCTGAGGCATGGTCCTAGGGCTCAGGTCCTCCGAGAAAGAGAGAGAAAGAAAGAAAGAGAGAAAGAGAGAGAAAGAAAGAAAGAAAGAAAGAGAGAAAGAGAGAGAGAGAGAGAGAGAGAGAGAGAGAGAGAGAGAGAGAGAGAGAGAGAGAGAGAGAGAGAGAGAACAATCAAACATACTGAGCTTTGTTCAATATCAACAAGCTCTTGGAGAGTAATCTGAGATTGGACTTAATCTTTTTGCTCAACCATGGCTTGGGTCAGGCCAAAGGGGCACAGGCAGCCCTGGGGTGTGTTAACCTGTACCATAGCTGACCATGACTTCAGCACTGGGCTCTAGATCCCTGAAAAGTGTGGATCTCCAGAGCTCTCCTCTGGCCATCTGAAGCCTGTCATAGGCCTGCTGAATCCAGTCAAAACCACGGCAGGTATGATGCTGGAGGACTAGGGATACATCTACGGTGAGCATCTGAAACACCCCAGGACAGGACGAGGGAATGCCTAATGCCTTTATGTTGTTGTCTTAACCATTCATCCCTTTGCTAAGACCTCTGAGATAGTAGGCTGAGATAAACTCACTGAACGTGGTGTTATTGAATAAAGACATTTACATTTACATTTAAGTCATTTAGCAGACGCTCTTATCCAGAGCGACTTAAAGTGAGGCTGCTAGTGCTCATTCAAGTGTTGTAGTGGTATGTACTTTTGATATCAAACTGCATTTGCAACCATGAAAGCTGTGTCCTAGAAAAACAACAATTGATAAGTAACAACCAGGACTCAGAAAGGCCTAGTCGAATCATCCATTAGCCCTGCATGAAAGATAACAGGTAAGATTATGACAGAGAAAAACAAGCTAAGTGCAAGTTTGTGACATGTTGTTGTTGTGTTCTATCACTGAAAAATGAATGTGTCTGATTTGGATTCATTCAGATGTGGCTCTGACTAACGAGTTGTGGTTTCTGCTCTTATTTAGCCAGGGACAAATGGCTCTTCCACTATGGCAGGACATCTAGGGCGGATCCATGGACAAGTCCTCATAAATTACTCCCTTACTGCCTGCGCATGAATCTACTTAATGTGTGAGAAAAACAAGCCCTACGTCCATTAAGTTGCTAAAGCACACAAACACATTGTGTAGAGAGGGATGGATACCAGGGTGTGTATTTGAGATACAGCACATTGCGGAGAGATCCTTTCTGTGGAGACGTGACGTCATGAAATGATGCAATCCTCTTCTCAGCTGGTAGTAATATTGTACATTTCCTGTAAGTAAGTCGTAGTTGTTTTTAAAGCTTTTCTCTCAGGCAAGGTTTCTCAGAACGGCTCTAATACTTGTGCTCCCTGTGGCATTCCAGTCACGGAGCACATTCTGGATAAGGGCTTTTGGGAGGGTTCAGGATCAGCTTATCAGGTCTCAGCTTTCAGTTCATTCTGCAGACCTGTGCATACCGAGCTACTGACCATGGACAGCTGGAGTGTTTGGTTGCTATGTGTATGTGAGGGACTTGGCCCCACTTCTCTGGTCTAATGAAGTTTTAAGGAGCTCAGAGGTCCACACCCTCTATGTCTCTAGTGACGCAAAAAAAATGAAATAAACCTTTCCCGTGAACACTCCAATATGACTGATACCTACCGCATGTAATTCATGAATGGAATGTTAACCACTAGACTGAATGACAGCAAACATCACATGCTCAAATCTGTTGTTTTCCTGCCATGCAAAACCCCTGTCTCTCATAGACTCATACTGGGTATGTCTTCATAAAGGAGTATTGAGAAAAAACGTATGGAAGGGTCTCAGAGTGCTGAACGTACTGCCCTGAACCTTACAAAGACCCCGTGTAAAAACACCCTGGTGTGAGCAATGGGACATTTCCCGGTTCCAGCAGGATTCTATGAATTATGGACTGGGGAGACTGCTTTCTTTGTTACATTTGTCATAACTGAAATCATGAAATCCCGTTGCAATTCAGGACTTAGGAATGTGTCCCTAATATTAATAAGCATTTCGTTAATTTGATTGTCATAAGGAATGCATTCCTGGAAATTAAAATTGAAATCTGAATGACCACATTGAGGCGGATTGCAGAAAAGAGTCTGGTAGCTACCAAATGTTGATGGTACAGAGATGTGCATGTGCCAAGTGAATCACATCCCACTCAACCCAACGCATAGGATCACATTACATTCTTTATCAGCTATGGAAATTCCTCTGTTATGAAGAGCTGTAACGGAAGGAGAATGAAAGTCAATATGACACTGGGGTGAGATACAACACAACATAGGTCAACTGCCTGATGCTGCTCACTCTTCCCATGTTTGGATTTAAGATCTTTCCTGTCAGGTGCACTATGGGGAAATCTGTGTCCTGACTCCGTGTTGAGAGCACAGAGTGAAGGCCAACTGCGTGTGAGTCAGAGATTTGAACAGTATCGGTATCTCAACGTATCTCGATCTGTGTCTGTGTCCAGCCTGAAATCACACCAGATTCGTAAGAATAGGCCGATTGTTTTCAAGTGGTGTCGGTGCGTACCAGTCAGAGCAGCGTGTAATGTGACCTAGTGAGGGTGAGGGTGGTGTGGGTGTTCTCCTGTTGAGAGCGGGGTGGAGTCACTCCCTCTTAATATCTCCAGCCTGAGATCCAAGAGGAGAAGAGACAGAGCAGCTGAAGCACACACTATATACACACTATACACACATACACTATAAGTACACACACAAGTACATTGACCAAAAGAAAGATTTTCACAGACACATACACATACTCACAGAACACACATCTACACACTGGAAACACACATTCACATACAGCAACACCCTCTGATAACATCAGACATCTGAAGTGACCCTTGAGAGAGAGAAAGAGAGGACTTTACTGCCTAGACATGCTGAGGGGGACACTTCTCTGGGCTGGCCTGGTGGGATTCTATGTCATCATCACCCAGTGTCCAGCCTCTTGCCAGCTGAGCGAGGACGACGCAGAGACCATCGTGGAGCTGCACAACAGCTACCGTGGCCAGGTGGTGCCCAATTCCACCTACATGCATAAAGTGGTAAGGGCAGCATGACTGGGGGGCGGATAGGAGGTTCTCTACCTGTCCGCTGCGGGATGGGTTCAGTCTGGGCACCTCTGCATCAGAATAGGTGGAAATAATACGTTTTAGCCCTTTGTGGTGAGGAGTTTCTTGGATATTGGGATACTACTGTATGGCTGGTGGGATTGATGGAGTTTACTGCCGTCACCTGGTGTGGTTAGTTATACTCGTTGTTCTCACGGGGTTAACATGTATTAGAATTGATCTCAGGTGGATGTAGATACATAGGTTTCTTCTTTTGAGGGGATTTTTGATTGATATTTATGCTTGTGCAATGCTGCCAGTTGTTCAGTATTGTACATGAAATGGGTGCTTCAGTACCTTAATAAAATATCTAAAAAGTATTCAGCTTTAAAACGGTCTTGCATCAAAACTGAACTCTGCCTGCATCTACAGTGTCATGGCCATGGCTTTGACATGACATCAGCATGTCATAAATGACAAAAAGCTTGTTGTGCAGAACATTTACCACAGTGCCGCAGAAGATGCATCATACCTAATACATATCTGACAGTCCCAGGGACAGGTCTCTGCCTGTCTCTCTGTTAAGATGAACGCAACACCGAGGCCATTTTCATGAATGGGTTCATATCATTAATTCATAGCATTAAAGCATTGATTACAGTTGAGTGGAATCATGAGTCAACACAACCACAACATTCCAACAGTTAAACAGTAACTTCCTGTGAAGCATTGCATCATCCTTACCTTCTGTGATTGACAGTTTATTATATGTCCTGGGACAGGAATGTCCGTCAAAACATCACAGTAATAAATGACTTGGAGAAAGACAGATCATCTGGACCATACAAGAAGAAACAGAACATACCTATTTGAAACAAGAAATTAATGTCACTTTTTATTTGTATTTCTATGGAAGATTCAATGACATTTTAATGGGTGTTTCAAAACATAGCCATATGTCATTGACTCATATATCACAGCTTTCACTACTTGGTGATCAATTGATTGAGTCAGGTTTCATCTGCAGAGTCACACCCCATGGCGACGTTCGGCGGTCACCGACCTTCTAGCCATCGCCGATGGTTTTGTCTGGTCTTCCGTCACACCTGGTTCCAATCCCATCATTACATGTGTATTTAACCCTCTGTTCCCCCTCTTGTGATTGTTTATTGGAAGAGCTTGTGCACGTCTGTCCTGGTGTGCGTCAGGTTATGTGCCCATTATTTGATTGTTCTGTTTCCCAGTGTTTTTTGTTGTTATTAAACTGCGCCGTTTGGAAACACAGTTTTTGCTCTCCCGCGTCTGCCTTCTCTGCTGCCAGTACGAACTCCTTACGTTCAGTTCAATTCCTATACAAGTATTGTAATGAGCAAGAGGATGAGACGGCACTTGACAGATAAGGCTTGATCTTGATTTAGCTCGCCAAATGTTATTGGTGGTAATTGGTTCGAAGAGATGCAGTATTGTACGAACGCGTATTGTCTTTGTATCTTGACCTGTCCAGACAGAGATGTCCAGTGTGGAGTCATGTGAAGTTCAGTTTATTTGTCCAGTCACCCCATGACTCTAAACAAACAGAGGTCTTGGGTTGGAGGCCGGGGTTACTAGTTGAAATTCCACAACATCTTGCATCCTAGCCTCAGGACATCAGATCTCCTTCTCTCTGTTCTTGGGCAAACAGAGCTGTACATGTTTGTCATGCTTCAGCCAGAGAACACAAAGGCGTCCCCCTGACCATCTGGTCAGCATTAGATGCTGTGTCCAGCACATGGAAAATCAAGGACATTCCACCGAACAAGGAGAGGGACCAACTTCGGCGGAATTCGTGACACTGAAACTATGTGGGATAAATTCACATTCCTCAACCACAAATACCAGTATTACTGAAAGGTTCCTTATAAGTTCTTTCGTAAAAGGTTTGATTTAATAAGGAAGGATCATACAAAGGAGTATGTGGTTTACGTGGGAATGTTGGTGTGACTAATGTAATGTACAGTATGGTTTATGTCTAGTTAAAGGTGTGACTAATGTAATGTACAGTATGGTTTATGTCTAGTTAAAGGTGTGACTAATGTAATGTACAGTATGGTTTATGTCTAGTTAAAGGTGTGACTAATGTAATGTACAGTATGGTTTATGTCTAGTTAAAGGTGTGACTAATGTAATGTACAGTATGGTTTTGGGAATGTTCTAGGTGTGACTAATGTAATGTACAGTGTGACTAATGTAATGTACAGTATGGTTTATGTCTAGTTAAAGGTGTGACTAATGTAATGTACAGTATGGTTTATGTCTAGTTAAAGGTGTGACTAATGTAATGTACAGTATGGTTTATGTCTAGTTAAAGGTGTGACTAATGTAATGTACAGTATGGTTTATGTCTAGTTAAAGGTGTGACTAATGTAATGTACAGTATGGTTTATGTCTAGTTAAAGGTGTGACTAATGTAATGTACAGTATGGTTTATGTCTAGTTAAAGGTGTGACTAATGTAATGTACAGTATGGTTTATGTCTAGTTAAAGGTGTGACTAATGTAATGTACAGTATGGTTTATGTCTAGTTAAAGGTGTGACTAATGTAATGTACAGTATGGTTTATGTCTAGTTAAAGGTGTGACTAATGTAATGTACAGTATGGTTTATGTCTAGTTAAAGGTGTGACTAATGTAATGTACAGTATGGTTTATGTCTAGTTAAAGGTGTGACTAATGTAATGTACAGTATGGTTTATGTCTAGTTAAAGGTGTGACTAATGTAATGTACAGTATGGTTTATGTCTAGTTAAAGGTGTGACTAATGTAATGTACAGTATGGTTTATGTCTAGTTAAAGGTGTGACTAATGTAATGTACAGTATGGTTTATGTCTAGTTAAAGGTGTGACTAATGTAATGTACAGTATGGTTTATGTCTAGTTAAAGGTGTGACTAATGTAATGTACAGTATGGTTTATGTCTAGTTAAAGGTGTGACTAATGTAATGTACAGTATGGTTTATGTCTAGTTAAAGGTGTGACTAATGTAATGTACAGTATGGTTTATGTCTAGTTAAAGGTGTGACTAATGTAATGTACAGTATGGTTTATGTCTAGTTAAAGGTGTGACTAATGTAATGTACAGTATGGTTTATGTCTAGTTAAAGGTGTGACTAATGTAATGTACAGTATGGTTTATGTCTAGTTAAAGGTGTGACTAATGTAATGTACAGTATGGTTTATGTCTAGTTAAAGGTGTGACTAATGTAATGTACAGTATGGTTTATGTCTAGTTAAAGGTGTGACTAATGTAATGTACAGTATGGTTTATGTCTAGTTAAAGGTGTGACTAATGTAATGTACAGTATGGTTTATGTCTAGTTAAAGGTGTGACTAATGTAATGTACAGTATGGTTTATGTCTAGTTAAAGGTGTGACTAATTAATGTACAGTATGGTTTATGTCTAGTTAAAGGTGTGACTAATGTAATGTACAGTATGGTTTATGTCTAGTTAAAGGTGTGACTAATGTAATGTACAGTATGGTTTATGTCTAGTTAAAGTGACTAATGTGACTAATGTAATGTGACTAATGTAATGTACAGTATGGTTTATGTCTAGTTAAAGGTGTGACTAATGTAATGTACAGTATGGTTTATGTCTAGTTAAAGGTGTGACTAATGTAATGTACAGTATGGTTTATGTCTAGTTAAAGGTGTGACTAATGTAATGTACAGTATGGTTTATGTCTAGTTAAATGACTAATGTAATGTACAGTATGGTTTATGTCTAGTTAAAGGTGTGACTAATGTAATGTACAGTATGGTTTATGTCTAGTTAAAGGTGTGACTAATGTAATGTACAGTATGGTTTATGTCTAGTTAAAGGTGTGACTAATGTAATGTACAGTATGGTTTATGTCTAGTTAAAGGTGTGACTAATGTAATGTACAGTATGGTTTATGTCTAGTTAAAGGTGTGACTAATGTAATGTACAGTATGGTTTATGTCTAGTTAAAGGTGTGACTAATGTAATGTACAGTATGGTTTATGTCTAGTTAAAGGTGTGACTAATGTAATGTACAGTATGGTTTATGTCTAGTTAAAGGTGTGACTAATGTAATGTACAGTATGGTTTATGTCTAGTTAAAGGTGTGACTAATGTAATGTACAGTATGGTTTATGTCTAGTTAAAGGTGTGACTAATGTAATGTACAGTATGGTTTATGTCTAGTTAAAGGTGTGACTAATGTAATGTACAGTATGGTTTATGTCTAGTTAAAGGTGTGACTAATGTAATGTACAGTATGGTTTATGTCTAGTTAAATGACTAATGTAATGTACAGTATGGTTTATGTCTAGTTAAAGGTGTGACTAATGTAATGTACAGTATGGTTTATGTCTAGTTAAAGGTGTGACTAATGTAATGTACAGTATGGTTTATGTCTAGTTAAAGGTGTGACTAATGTAATGTACAGTATGGTTTATGTCTAGTTAAAGTTAAAGGTGTGGTTTACTAATGTAAATGTACAGTATGGTTTATGTCTAGTTAAAGGTGTGACTAATGTAATGTACAGTATGGTTTATGTCTAGTTAAAGGTGTGACTAATGTAATGTACAGTATGGTTTATGTCTAGTTAAAGGTGTGACTAATGTAATGTACAGTATGGTTTATGTCTAGTTAAAGGTGTGACTAATGTAATGTACAGTATGGTTTATGTCTAGTTAAAGGTGTGACTAATGTAATGTACAGTATGGTTTATGTCTAGTTAAAGGTGTGACTAATGTAATGTACAGTATGGTTTATGTCTAGTTAAAGGTGTGACTAATGTAATGTACAGTATGGTTTATGTCTAGTTAAAGGTGTGACTAATGTAATGTACAGTATGGTTTATGTCTAGTTAAAGGTGTGACTAATGTAATGTACAGTATGGTTTATGTCTAGTTAAAGGTGTGACTAATGTAATGTACAGTATGGTTTATGTCTAGTTAAAGGTGTGACTAATGTAATGTACAGTATGGTTTATGTCTAGTTAAAGGTGTGACTAATGTAATGTACAGTATGGTTTATGTCTAGTTAAAGGTGTGACTAATGTAATGTACAGTATGGTTTTATGTCTAAGTTAAATGGTTTATGACTGACTAATGTAATGTACAGTATGGTTTATGTTCTAGACTAATGTAATTACAGTATGGTTTATGGTGTGACTAATGTAATGTACAGTATGGTTTATGTCTAGTTAAAGGTGTGACTAATGTAATGTACAGTATGGTTTATGTCTAGTTAAAGGTGTGACTAATGTAATGTACAGTATGGTTTATGTCTAGTTAAAGGTGTGACTAATGTAATGTACAGTATGGTTTATGTCTAGTTAAAGGTGTGACTAATGTAATGTACAGTATGGTTTATGTCTAGTTAAAGGTGTGACTAATGTAATGTACAGTATGGTTTATGTCTAGTTAAATGTAATGTACAGTATGGTTTATGTCTAATGTAATGTACAGTATGGTTTATGTCTAGTTAAAGGTGTGACTAATGTAATGTACAGTATGGTTTATGTCTAGTTAAAGGTGTGACTAATGTAATGTACAGTATGGTTTATGTCTAGTTAAAGGTGTGACTAATGTAATGTACAGTATGGTTTATGTCTAGTTAAAGGTGTGACTAATGTAATGTACAGTATGGTTTATGTCTAGTTAAAGGTGTGACTAATGTAATGTACAGTATGGTTTATGTCTAGTTAAAGGTGTGACTAATGTAATGTACAGTATGGTTTATGTCTAGTTAAAGGTGTGACTAATGTAATGTACAGTATGGTTTATGTCTAGTTAAAGGTGTGACTAATGTAATGTACAGTATGGTTTATGTCTAGTTAAAGGTGTGACTAATGTAATGTACAGTATGGTTTATGTCTAGTTAAAGGTGTGACTAATGTAATGTACAGTATGGTTTATGTCTAGTTAAAGGTGTGACTAATGTAATGTACAGTATGGTTTATGTCTAGTTAAAGGTGTGACTAATGTAATGTACAGTATGGTTTATGTCTAGTTAAAGGTGTGACTAATGTAATGTACAGTATGGTTTATGTCTAGTTAAAGGTGTGACTAATGTAATGTACAGTATGGTTTATGTCTAGTTAAAGGTGTGACTAATGTAATGTACAGTATGGTTTATGTCTAGTTAAAGGTGTGACTAATGTAATGTACAGTATGGTTTATGTCTAGTTAAAGGTGTGACTAATGTAATGTACAGTATGGTTTATGTCTAGTTAAAGGTGTGACTAATGTAATGTACAGTTTATGGTTTATGTCTAGTTAAAGGTGTGACTAATGTAATGTACAGTATGGTTTATGTCTAGTTAAAGGTGTGACTAATGTAATGTACAGTATGGTTTATGTCTAGTTAAAGGTGTGACTAATGTAATGTACAGTATGGTTTATGTCTAGTTAAAGGTGTGACTAATGTAATGTACAGTATGGTTTATGTCTAGTTAAAGGTGTGACTAATGTAATGTACAGTATGGTTTATGTCTAGTTAAAGGTGTGACTAATGTAATGTACAGTATGGTTTATGTCTAGTTAAAGGTGTGACTAAGTAATGTACAGTATGGTTTATGTCTAGTCAAAGGTGTGACTAATTAATGTACAGTATGGTTTATGTCTAGTTAAAGGTGTGACTAATGTAATGTACAGTATGGTTTATGTCTAGTTAAAGGTGTGACTAATGTAATGTACAGTATGGTTTATGTCTAGTTAAAGGTGTGACTAATGTAATGTACAGTATGGTTTATGTCTAGTTAAAGGTGTGACTAATGTAATGTACAGTATGGTTTATGTCTAGTTAAAGGTGTGACTAATGTAATGTACAGTATGGTTTATGTCTAGTTAAAGGTGTGACTAATGTAATGTACAGTATGGTTTATGTCTAGTTAAAGGTGTGACTAATGTAATGTACAGTATGGTTTATGTCTAGTTAAAGGTGTGACTAATGTAATGTACAGTATGGTTTATGTCTAGTTAAAGGTGTGACTAATGTAATGTACAGTATGTTTATGTCTAGTTAAAGGTGTGACTAATGTAATGTACAGTATGGTTTATGTCTAGTTAAAGGTGTGACTAATGTAATGTACAGTATGGTTTATGTCTAGTTAAAGGTGTGACTAATGTAATGTACAGTATGGTTTATGTCTAGTTAAAGGTGTGACTAATGTAATGTACAGTATGGTTTATGTCTAGTTAAAGGTGTGACTAATGTAATGTACAGTATGGTTTATGTCTAGTTAAAGGTGTGACTAATGTAATGTACAGTAGTTTAGTTGGTTTAATGTCTATGGTTTAAAGTTAAAGGTGTGACTAATGTAATGTACAGTATGGTTTATGTCTAGTTAAAGGTGTGACTAATGTAATGTACAGTATGGTTTATGTCTAGTTAAAGGTGTGACTAATGTAATGTACAGTATGGTTTATGTCTAGTTAAAGGTGTGACTAATGTAATGTACAGTATGGTTTATGTCTAGTTAAAGGTGTGACTAATGTAATGTACAGTATGGTTTATGTCTAGTTAAAGGTGTGACTAATGTAATGTACAGTATGGTTTATGTCTAGTTAAAGGTGTGACTAATGTAATGTACAGTATGGTTTATGTCTAGTTAAAGGTGTGACTAATGTAATGTACAGTATGGTTTATGTCTAGTTAAAGGTGTGACTAATGTAATGTACAGTATGGTTTATGTCTAGTTAAAGGTGTGACTAATGTAATGTACAGTATGGTTTATGTCTAGTTAAAGGTGTGACTAATGTAATGTACAGTATGGTTTATGTCTAGTTAAAGGTGTGACTAATGTAATGTACAGTATGGTTTACGTGGGAATGTTGCTGTGACTAATGTAATGTACAGTATGGTTTATGTCTAGTTAAAGGTGTGACTAATGTAATGTACAGTATGGTTTATGTCTAGTTAAAGGTGTGACTAATGTAATGTACAGTATGGTTTATGTCTAGTTAAAGGTGTGACTAATGTAATGTACAGTATGGTTTATGTCTAGTTAAAGGTGTGACTAATGTAATGTACAGTATGGTTTATGTCTAGTTAAAGGTGTGACTAATGTAATGTACAGTATGGTTTATGTAATGTAATGTACAGTATGGTTTAAGTTAAAGGTGTGACTAATGTAATGTATGGTTTAGTATGGTTTATGTCTAGTTAAAGGTGTGACTAATGTAATGTACAGTATGGTTTATGTCTAGTTAAAGGTGTGACTAATGTAATGTACAGTATGGTTTATGTCTAGTTAAAGTTGACTAATGTAATGTACAGTATGGTTTATGTCTAGTTAAAGGTGTGACTAATGTAATGTACAGTATGGTTTATGTCTAGTTAAAGGTGTGACTAATGTAATGTACAGTATGGTTTATGTCTAGTCAAAGGTGTGACTAATGTAATGTACAGTATGGTTTATGTCTAGTTAAAGGTGTGACTAATGTAATGTACAGTATGGTTTATGTCTAGTTAAAGGTGTGACTAATGTAATGTACAGTATGGTTTATGTCTAGTTAAAGGTGTGACTAATGTAATGTACAGTATGGTTTATGTCTAGTTAAAGGTGTGACTAATGTAATGTACAGTATGGTTTATGTCTAGTTAAAGGTGTGACTAATGTAATGTACAGTATGGTTTATGTCTAGTTAAAGGTGTGACTAATGTAATGTACAGTATGGTTTATGTCTAGTTAAATGTAATGTGTGACTAATGTAATGTACAGTATGGTTTATGTCTAGTTAAAGGTGTGACTAATGTAATGTACAGTATGGTTTATGTCTAGTTAAAGGTGTGACTAATGTAATGTACAGTATGGTTTATGTCTAGTTAAAGGTGTGACTAATGTAATGTACAGTATGGTTTATGTCTAGTTAAAGGTGTGACTAATGTAATGTACAGTATGGTTTATGTCTAGTTAAAGGTGTGACTAATGTAATGTACAGTATGGTTTATGTCTAGTTAAAGGTGTGACTAATGTAATGTACAGTATGGTTTATGTCTAGTTAAAGGTGTGACTAATGTAATGTACAGTATGGTTTATGTCTAGTTAAAGGTGTGACTAATGTAATGTACAGTATGGTTTATGTCTAGTTAAAGGTGTGACTAATGTAATGTACAGTATGGTTTATGTTTGACTAATGTCTATGGTTTATGTCTAGTTAAAGGTGTGACTAATGTAATGTACAGTATGGTTTATGTCTAGTTAAAGGTGTGACTAATGTAATGTACAGTATGGTTTATGTCTAGTTAAAGGTGTGACTAATGTAATGTACAGTATGGTTTATGTCTAAAGTTAAAGGTGTGACTAATGTAATGTACAGTATGGTTTATGTCTAGTTAAAGGTGTGACTAATGTAATGTACAGTATGGTTTATGTCTAGTTAAAGGTGTGACTAATGTAATGTACAGTATGGTTTATGTCTAGTTAAAGGTGTGACTAATGTAATGTACAGTATGGTTTATGTCTAGTTAAAGGTGTGACTAATGTAATGTACAGTATGGTTTATGTCTAGTTAAAGGTGTGACTAATGTAATGTACAGTATGGTTTATGTCTAGTTAAAGGTGTGACTAATGTAATGTACAGTATGGTTTATGTCTAGTTAAAGAGGACCCTTTTAGACAGACATAGTCATTGTCTCCCTCCATTGTTAACATAACAAACCATCCCGTTTTGAGATATTAACATTTCAATAGTGGAGAAGGAAATTCCGCTTGCTTCAGGCAGTATTACAAGGAAATTCCTCTTGCTACAGGCAGTAGTATAAAGAAATTCCTCTTGCTACAGGCAGTATTACAAGGAAATTCCTCTTGCTTCAGGCAGTATTACAAGGAAATTCCTCTTGCTACAGGGAGTATTACAAGGAAATTCCTCTTGCTACAGGCAGTAGTAGAAGGAAAATCCTCTTGCTACAGGCAGTATTACAAGGAAATTCCTCTTGCTACAGGCAGTATTACAAGGAAATTCCTCTTGCTACAGGCAGTATTACAAGGAAATTCCTCTTGCTACAGGCAGTAGTAGAAGGAAATTCCTCTTGCTACAGGCAGTATTAGAAGGAAATTCCTCTTGCTATAGGCAGTATTAGAAGGAAATTCCTCTTGCTACAGGCAGTATTAGAAGGAAATTCCTCTCGCTACAGGCAGTATTTGAAGGAAATTCCTCTTGCTATAGGCAGTATTAGAAGGAAATTCCTCTTGTTACAGGCAGTATTACAAGGAAATTCCTCTTGCTACAGGCAGTATTAGAAGGAAATTCCTCTTGCTATAGGCAGTATTAGAAGGAAATTCCTCTTGCTACAGACAGTATTAGAAGGAAATACCAATATCGACTGGCGGGTGGCCGAGTCAGGAATTGTTCAATTATTAGGGTAGTATAAATTGGCACATACATCAAATAAAGAAATAGATAAATTAAAAACCATTAGCAGTAGAGTGTCATCTCCAAACTCCACCAATGTTTTTATAAGCATACCTCTTGTATTACAATCTGCCAGTGCTGTGCTATCTATATCAGCCCTGAACGGTTGGTATTTAGATAGGGGTAGAGCGAGGATCATAGCTATTGGTTTAGAATGCCACTTGCAAAAATTCATTTTTACCTCTTTAGAATCAGAGTAATAGGACAGTGCAATGTGGTGGATATGCCAAATAGAATGATTAATTTGAAGTAGTTTGAAGTTGTACACCATTGGAACACTGATATAATAGAGTTGCATAGCAGGCTTTGTACAAAGAGTTCTGTTTTGGTCCTCAATGTTGGTTAATGTCTCCCTCTGTCGTTCAGTCTGCTGCACTACATCTGTACAGATGACAGGAAGCAGTCAAGCAGATTATCGGTAGTCTACAGTAATACGATGGTTTGTCTCTTTTTCCCCTTCAGAAATGGGATGAGAAGCTGAAGATCATAGCTGAGGGCTATGCTGTGAAGTGTATATGGGAGCACAACCCGGATCTAGAGGAGCTGAACATGGGAGAGAACCTGTTTGTGTCCAACGGACTCTTTGACCCCAACATTGCCATGGAGAAGTGGTTCCTGGAGCACCTAGACTACGACTACAACAACAACAGCTGCCAGGATGACAAGATGTGTGGACACTACACTCAGGTGAGTGACACGGGGATATAATGGTTACTGTATTTGTAGAATAGACTTCTTATAACACAGTACTACAACTGTGACAGGTTGAATATTCCTTTATGTCTTTACTCCTGTGTGTATAACCCCTGTGATAGTGGGTGAGGATGATGATGATGAGGATAGTGATGGTGATGGTGATGGTGATGATGGAGATGGTGATAATGGTGGTGAGGATGGTGATGAGGATGGTGATGATGGTGATGATGGTGGTGATGATGATGGTGATGAGGTTGGTGAGGATGGTAATGATGGTGGTGATGATGGTGGTGATGATGATGATGGTAATGATGGTGGTGATGGTAAGGATGGTGGTAAGGATGGTGGTGATGATGGTGGTGATGATGATGGTGATGATGATGGTGAGGATTGGGATGGTGGTGATGATGCTGATGATGATGGTGATGGTAATGATGGTGGTGATGATGATGATGGTGGTGATGATGATGGTGATGATGATGAAGACATCAATACAAGACTGCTGGGGATGTTTCAGATGGTGTGGGCGGACTCTCACTCAGTGGGCTGTGCTGTTCATCGCTGTGACACCATGGAGGGGCTGTCCTTTGAGAAAGCCACCTTCCTAGTCTGCAATTATTACCCAGCGTAAGTATGTCACCAGAGAACGTGGACTAAATTACACATTCATCTCCTATTTCTACACTTAGACATTCAGTTAGCATAATGAATCCTTACCATTGCATTTCACTGATTGTGTTAGGGTTAGCGTTACACCTGTAGAGACATTGTAATACCATTCTGGGGTTAGGGTTAGGGTTGGTCCCTGACTAACAGCCCTGACAGAGGGACCACTGACCTGTGTTACCTTTTGCATTTCAGAGGTAACTTTAATGATGAGAAACCCTATGAGGAAGGTGAATGGTGCTCCAAGTGTCCAGACAACCTGCCGCGATGTGACCAGAACCTCTGTGGTAGGAATTTAGCACATGTCAATCACACAACTCTGCCCGCAACTCCGCCTGCCTGCCCCCTCTCCTGTCCCCCAAATGTATTTTACCTCACTATCTACCTCCATTGTCTTGGAATAAAAAAATAAAAAAATATTATTCTCTCCAACCTGATCTAAGTGTCGAGCCAATTGTGGTTGATCATGATATTCCCTCTTTGTGAAGATTGATTTGTTGCTTTGGGCTAAGGACCTTGTAATCAGTTTCGAAGACAGATTTCTCATTATTGTTTCCCGCAGTGCCTGATGCCCCTGAGCTTACAGAGGAGCCTGATGTAGAGAAGGAGACAATGGACAGCTCTCCCCCAGGCACTGATGAGCCCTCCACACACACAGCCACAGCCACAGCCACCACCACAGCCACAGCCACAGAGGACACACCGCCATCACCACCGAGGACACAACCAGACTACTCATCAGCCCCTGAGCCAACCATGGCTAACAGAGAGGAGACAGGCACAGAGCCTGGGGGTGAGGAGGAGGAGGAGGAGGAGGAGGAGGAGGAGAAGTGGGAGGGGGAGGAAAGAGCTACAGAGAGGGAGAAGGACAGTACTAGGGAACAACCTCCGGCCAACGCAGGAAGTGTTTCTACTTCCCTAATTCTGGTTACTAGCTTGATGCCTTTATTGTCACTGGGATTGTGAGGGAGTTGCATGAGGGAAAAGTTATCACACACACATACACACACTATCTGGAGTTGAACTGGACATTGCTGGAAGTTGAATTACATTGTGATATAATTAAGCAAATAAGGGCTGGGGGGTGTGGTATATGACCAATATACCACAGCTAAGGAAGGGCTGTTCGTATGCACAACGCATCGCAGAATGCCTGGATACAGCCCTTAGTTGTGGTATATTTGTCATATATATATATTGGTCATATACATTGGTCTGATATACCACGGCTGTCAGCCAATCAGTATTCAGGGTTCGAACCACCCAGTTTATAGTTAAGCAATAAGGCACGAGGAGGTATATAGAAAATATACCACGGCAAAGGGCTGTTCTTACGCACGATGCAAAGCGGAATGCCTGGATACAGCCGTGGTATATTGGCCAAACACCACAAACCTCTGAGGTGCCTTATTGCTATTATAAACTGGTTACCAACGTAATTAGAGCAGTAAAAATAAATGTTTTGTCATTCCTGTGGTATACGTTCTGATATACCACGGGTGTCAGTCAATCAGCATTCAGTGCTCGAACCACCCAGTTTATAATTATGTATACAGCATGGATTTATATTAAATAAACCAAAGTAGCTAATTTGATGGTTATTTAGCCATTATTTGCTGGCAAATAATTACAGTTGGTAGTTTGCCATATGCCTTCTTAGCAATAAGCATAGCACATACAGTAGTTAACAATGTAATATAACAGTTGTATAAAAACAGTTACGACCTGTGACCAATCTAACAACTACCTTTTAAAGCAAGGCACATCCTCTATAAACATGAACGTGATTCCTAAGCCTAAAGGAGCATAACTATTGTCAATATTGAATATTTCTGTAAATGTCTGTATATAGAGTGTAATAAATATTGTTTGTTCTACTTGTCGGGTCCATGTGTCATATACTGCGAATACATGTGTCTCACTACCACAAAGAACAGAAACCAGCAGCCTGATCAGCAGACGAGCTCCTCATCAAAATGACCTCTTTTAGGGCCATAAAAAATGTGAGTTCAAAGGTTATCCTGTATCAGAATATGCTTTGTGTCTTCCAATAGTCCTTTCCTTCTGTAACGTTTTATCATTCTCACTCTCCTTGAACCATTTTCACCAGTTAGGTGTGTTGCATGTCAAATAGATATATAACAAAGTGGTGAAAACAAACAGCAGAAAAACAGAGTCAATGCAAAGGAAGGGATTAAGTGGTTGGTGAGAAAGTGCAAAGCCCTGTTAACAAAAGGTTAACACCTGGGGTGAAAAATATAAAAAATCCAAACACATCTGGCTCAGCCTGGCCTGGCTTACAGTCAGCAGCACAACTGAAATATTCATTTACCACTTCTCTGTGAGGCTATTTCTGGAGGTGCATTTAGACACTCAGGCCTCCACAGCGTTCACAGAGAAATGAGAATTAATCCAGGGGGGCCCGGGCTCCACTTATAAGGTACCCAGAACTGAAGGACTTTCTCGCTCCCTGGCTAGGTATTTTAGATAGATTTTTAAGAGACTTGATTTAAAAACAAAAAAAACTCTCCTAGGCATTGAAATGTCACGTTACATCACGGGCTCGTTAAATGCATGTCCTCCTTAGATGATTCGATGTGACATTTTTTTGGTTTCTCCGAGTGCTGACGTCAGCAGTTAACCAACCCTGTCAGCTGTTAAAGTGCATGTCTGTACTGTATTAATGGGTGTGTGCACACAGTCTTTAATGAATGAGATTCAAAGACAGACAGAGAGACTCCCGATGGGTTACAGTGGCTAATTGTACAACACGGACTGCACCACTGCACAACACAATGCCAACATTTACAAATGAAATATGGCTAGACATATCAATACAGACAGACACAAGTAGTGGATGCAGAGAGCCCAGTGACCAAAACAACAGGCAATGTCAGGCATGGTGAGAGGGGACAGCAGGACACCACCTGCAGGCTAGCTGGGACTGGGAGGAGAAGCTGGGAGGCTGGCACTCCGTGGGGACTTGATTGAAGATGACATGAACTAGTGTGCCCTCTCTCTCTCTCTCTCGCTCTCTCTCTCTCTCTCTCTCTCTCTCTCTCTCTCTCTCTCTCTCTCTCTCTCTCTCTCTCTCTCTCTCTCTCTCTCTCTCTCTCTCTCTCTCTCTCTCTCTCTCTCTCTCTCTCTCTCTCTCTCGCTCTCGCTCTCTCTCTCTCCTGTTTTATGTTTCCTTTTATTGTCTCTCCTCTGAAGCGCTCTCTGTTCTCAGGATTTCTAGGCTACCTCTAACTGATCTATTCCACTCTCGTCATCCTTCATAATAACGGACTGAAAATCTAGAAGAGGAAATGATTGGTGAAGGGGATATTCTTAGAACCTGGAGACACTGGATTCATGTGAGAATGCAAGCAGGCAACCCAGAACCCTGGACTTAATCCCAAAGACACAGCTCACACACACAAAGTGAATAGCAAATCCATGCTTTTGAGCGCCAAATTGTCTGGTGTGCTGACAGAGTGACTGACATGACAGTAACTGTGCCCTGCAGATAGAGACGGAGATTGTTTGCCTCTGATGGGGGTTGACTCCTTCTCTGTGAGTATGACTGTGTTAGTGCTTTAAATGGGTGATCAAATCAAAATCATCAAATCAAATGTTATTGGTCACATACACGTGTTTAGCAGATGTTATCGGTTACATACATGTGTATAGCAGATGTTATCGGTCACATACACGTGTATAGCAGATGTTATCGGTCACATACACGTGTTTAGCAGATGTTATCGGTCACATACACGTGTATAGCAGATGTTATCAGACACATACGCATGTTTAGCAGATGTTATCCGTCACATACACGTGTTTAGCAGATGTTATCAGTCTCATACACATGCTTAGCAGATGTTATCGGTCACATACACGTGTTTCGCAGATGTTATCGGTCACATACACGTGCTTAGCAGATGTTATTGCGGGTGTAACGAAATGCTTGTGTGCAACAGTGCAGTAATATCTAACAATACACAACAAAACACACAAATGTAAGTAAAGTCAGAGCGGCATAGACTAAGATACAGTAGAACATAATATAATACAGTATATACATGTGAGATGAGTAATGCAAAATATGTAAACGTTTTTAAAGTGACAAGTGCTCCATTATTAAAGTGGCCAGTGAATTCAAGCCTGTGCTGCAGCCTCTAATGTGCTAGTGGTGGCTATTTAAAAGTCTGATGGCCTTGAGATATAAGCTGTTTTTCAGTCTCTTGGTCCCAGCTTTGATGCACCTCTACTGACCTCGCCTTCTGGATGATAGCAGGGTGAACAAGCAGTGGCTTGGGTGGTTGTGGTCCTTGATGATCTTTTTGGCCTTCCTGTGACACTGGGTGCTGTAGGTGATGTGAAGTAATGTGTACTGGTGGATGTGTGTTTATGCCTTTCTCTCCCTAGAGTTTAGAATGAAAGCTCATTAACCAGCATTAGTGTTTCTTGCAAAAGTCCCTCTCCTTCTGGACACCTTATGCCACTACAAAAATGTTCCATAACTAAACCAATTCCCCAGCATTCAATAATTCCACAGCTGGTAAGAGTTCTTGCCAAGGGTTACCTACTTGAATATTTAAGCATAATAATGAGATACTGTATTTGTTTACTGACACTCTTAGGTTCTATCATTAAAATGGCAAATATAAACATAATGCAAAATATCACATTGATATGGGAGTAATCTCTGCCATGCAATTACCAACATACTGTACCTTTGTTTGGGGAGGAGAGGGTTTAAAAAGGGAAAGACCATTTCATTTTCATCAAGTACAAATGGTGATAAACACTGTGGGGAAGACTGAATAAATGAATGAATGTTTGACTGCTAATCCTTTGAACCAATACCATCCACAGGCCTCCCTCCCTCTCTCATTCTGGCTCTGGGATTGGTTCATTGGTGTTGACAGATGCTGAATATGCATGAGCAGAGGGTCTGTTCGTGGGTGGAGCCTCAGAGGCGGACTCTGAGAGAGGATGAGAGAGAAGTGAAGCGAGTAACAGCAGCATTCTATTCTCCAGCACTGCAGAATCCACGCACTGTCAAGGCTCACATTCTGTATCATTTGAGGAGGAGGGGGGGGGGCATTTCTGCCCGCCTTTCCTCTTCCCAGGACTCTGGCACAGATTGGATCGATGCACTGCTGCACTGGTTTCATCCTTCATACCTCTGAGCTGGCTTGTCTACCTTCCTCTTACCTTCGAGCTGGCCTTCCCTCCTCCTTTCTCCCCCTCCACTGCTGTAAGTGGATCAGCCAGACCTCCACCAGAGTGACACAGACATGGGCTGTCGGCTCTCTGGACAGGGACAGTGGGCTGACAATGGGGTAAGTAAGGGTGGTTGTGGTTGTGTGTGTGTGTGTGTGTGTGTGTGTGTGTGTGTGTGTGTGTGTGTGTGTGTGTGTGTGTGTGTGTGTGTGTGTGTGTGTGTGTGTGTGTGTGTGTGTGTGTGTGTGTGTGTGTGTGTGTGTGTGTGTGTGTGTGTGTGTGTGTGTGTGTGTGTGTGTGTGTGTGTGTGTGTATGAGTGCGTTCAACCTGTGCCTTTGTTCTGGGATTTGTGTGCTTATAGACAAAGCAGCCTATACTGTTACCATCATGTCTTCCTTCACACAGAGAAGTCAGCATACGCAGGCTACGTAATCTGAAGACCCGATCGGGGCAGACCGTGTGTGTGTGTGCGTGCGTATGTGTTTGTGTGGTCACGCACAATTTTATGGTATGACCTCATGTGCGTTCGTTTGAGTGTGTTTGCATAACTGAGGGTCTTTAGCATGCATACCGTATTTGTGTTGGCGAAAATATTCCATGAAAAGAACATACACGACTGCAGTTTCTGTGTGTGTTGAAGCGTAGCTAACAGGGACTGATGGTGGCTGTGGTGACCTGCTCTGGTCTCACAGGAAGCCATGTAGATGCCTCTGGCTGACTATTCACCAACACACTGTCTATCTCTATTTGCCCCAAGTAGCCTCTGGCCATTTTAGCAGCCATGGTCCAGATACTGTGCATTGTAATGCATCAAAAGAATTGTATACTGTGCATTAAGAGAAGATTGCTCGTTGGTGACCAGAGGGTGAATGTGTTCATGGGTGACCTGATAGAGTGTATGTCTCCATTGTCAATGGAGTAACTACTGTTAGCAATAGCTATGGCTGCTCAACCTGGCTGCCTGCCTTGAATTTATAAACTGGAATCTGAGCACAATACACACGCATATAAATTCACAAGTTTGCAAGCACAGACACACAGTATACCAGTGGCGGTCCGTGCCGTTTAAGGTGAGGGAGGACAATACATTTTTTATGCGCATGACTTTATTTCTATTACAGCATATTGGATGACTGTCATTTATATATTCCATTCACCCAGCTCAATGTATCATCGATAGGTAAGCAACTAACTCAAATTTGTCCTATACCCATCATGAGGTTGCTTCAGCTTAGCCTACAATTGAACGTTTATAACGTAGGTGCACAGGTCAAGAGACAAATTGGAGTAATCAAGGTGACAGAAAGCCACACATTCAATACGGCCATGCACACTATTGCCTGGATCTAGCTGATCTTGGGTGTAATCATTAGTCCAAACAGTGACAAAACATTCCGTTTTTCAACTGAAACAAGAGTTTCTATTGGACAAAATCAGGTAGGTCCCTCCCCGCTTCGTTCCGTTTGAGAAACGTTTTGCAACAGAATCAGCGGAATGAATACACCCCGAATCACCCGCACACAGTTCACTTTCAAAGCAGCCACATACAGCAACATCACTTTGCTAGTTGTATAATTCCTTTTCGCTCTCCTCTTCTAACCTTTTCCCTTCACTTGTGGACTTCAGTGCAGAACACAACAGCTGTCTATGACCAGGTGCAAAAACCACTCAAAGCCAAACCGTCATACCATGACCGCTAACTGTTACACAGCCTGCATCATCACCATATTAATGTTATAGTCAACAAACAAATTAACGCGTTCGTAAACCCACAATCCAATCCATGTGTACAATCATGCAGTACAGTGTACAGCAAGCAGTTTAGCAGATACACCGGCATGTCCCAGTGGCAATAAATGATTAAAACCGAAAGCTTAAACTGTTAAACTGCAACTGAACTGCCACCACTTTAAAGTGCACAAAACCTTAACTTTGCTGGAGTATTGAAACACATGGTTGTGAGGGTATTTAGACCGATTTAACCTGTTGCGACGAGCAATCCCATATCCGGGATCCTATTTATAGCCTCAAGCTCATTACCATAACGCAACGTTAACTATTCATGAAAATCGCAAATTAAATGAAATAAATATATTAGCTCTCAAGCTTAGCCTTTTGTTAACAACACTGACATCTCAGATTTTCAAAATATGTTTTTGAACCATAGCTAAACAAGCATTTGTGTAAGAGTATTGATAGCCTAGCATAGCATTAAGCCTAGCATTCAGCATGCAACATTTTCACAAAAACAAGAAAAGCATTCAAATAAAATAATTTACCTTTGAAGAACTTCAGATGTTTTCAATGAGGAGACTCTCAGTTAGATAGCAAATGTTCAGTTTTTCCAAAAAGATTATTTGTGCAGGACAAATCGCTCCGTTTTGTTAATTTAAAAAAAAAGTTTCTTTACCTTTATTTAACCAGGCAAGTCAGTTAAGAACAAGTTCTTATTTTCAATGACGGCCTAGGAACAGTGGGTTAACTGCCTGTTCAGGGGCAGAACGACAGATTTGTACCTTGTCAGCTCGGGGGTTTGAACTTGCAACCTTCCGGTTACTAGTCCAATGCTCTAACCACTAGGCTACCTTGCCGCCACGTTTGGCCACGAAAAAAACCTATGAAAAGATTATTTGTGTAGGACAAATCGCTCCGTTTTGTCGCGTTTGGGTAAGAAAAAACCTGAAAATTAAGCCATTACAACGCAAACTTTTTCCCAAATTAACTCCATAATATCGACAGAAACATGGCAAACGTTGTTTAGAATCAGTCCTCAAGGTGTTTTTCACATATCTATCAATGATAAATCATTCGTGGCAGTTTGGTTTCTCCTCTGAAGAAAATGGAACGCGCATGGACCTGGAGATTACGCAATAATTTCGACGGAGGACACCGGGCGGACACCTGGTAAATGTAGTCTCTTATGGTCAATCTTCCAATGATATGCCTACAAATATGTCACAATGCTGCAGACACCTTGGGGAAACGACAGAAAGTGCAGGCTCATTCCTGGCGCATTCACAGCCATATAAGGAGACATTGGAACACAGGACATTCAAAATCTGGACCATTTCCTGTATGAAATTTCATCTTGGTTTCACCTGTAGCATTAGTTCTGGGGCACTCACAGATCATATCTTTGCAGTTTTGGAAACGTCAGAGTGTTTTCTTTCCAAAGCTGTCAATTACATGCATAGTTGAGCATCTTTTCGTGACATATCTTGTTTAAAACGGGAACGTTTTTTATCTAAAAATTAAAAGAGCGCCCCCTATCTCGAAGAAGTTAAGGTGTTCTGAAACATGGCATGGTGTGTTGTCATGGCAGTTTCAGCGACGCTCCCCATCCAACCTGACAGAGCTTGAGAGGATCTGCAGAGAAGAATAGGAGAAACTCCCTAAATACAGGCGTGCCATGCTTGTAGCTTCATATCCAAGAAGACTTGAGGCTGTAATCACTGCCAAAGGTGCTTCAACAAAGCACTGAGTAAAGGGTCGTAAATTAATACTTAAGTAAATGTGATATTTCAGTTGAATTATTTTTTATACATTTGGAAACATTTCTAAAAACCTGTTTTTGCTTCGTCATTATGGGGTTTTGTGTGTAGATTGATGAGATATTTTCATTTTTTAACATCCATTTTAGAATAAGGCTGTAACATAACTGTCACACTCGTGACAGAATAACCCACCAACAATGGACCAAGCAGCGTGGTAACGGCCAGCAGCAGCAGGGGCAAAGAACGCAGGACTCATGGACTTGGGAGGAGATTCTAGACGGCGAAGGACCCTGGGCACGGGGGAATATCACCTCCCCAAAGCAGAGCTGGAGGCAGCAAAAGCAGAGAGGCGCCGGTATGAGGAGGCAGCACGGCAGGGCGGCTGGAAGCCCGAGAGGCAGCCCAAAAAATGTATTGGCGGGGGCACAGGGAGAGTGTGGCAGAGTCAGGAGTCAGACCTGAGCCAACTCCCCCAGGGTGAGGATCCAGCCAGGGCGTATGGTGCCAGCCCTGCTCTCAAGATCTTAAGTACACCTTCACGGTCCTGACTATCCGGTGCCACCTCGACGCACCAGCCCTCCGGTGGCAGCCCCCCGCACCAGGCTGTCTCTCCGTCTCATCCCTACAGGTGCTCCCGCCTGTCCAGCGTCGCCAGAGCCTACCTCCTGCCCAGAGCCGCCAGAGTCTCCCGTCTGTCCTGAGCCGCCAGAGTCTCCCGTCTGTCCTGAGCTACCAGAGTCTCCCATCTGTCCTGAGCTGCCAGAGTCTCCCGTCTGTCCTGAGCCGCCAGAGTCTCCTGTCTGTCCTGAGCCGCCAGTCAGCCAGGAGCCGCTAGAGCCCCCAGTCAGCCAGGAGCAACCAGAGCTGCCAGTCAGCCAGGATCCGCCAGAGCCGCCAGTCAGCCAGGAGCCGCCAGAGCCGCCAGCCAGCCAGGAGCCGCCAGAGCCGCCAGCCAGCCAGGAGCCGCCAGAGCCATCAGCCAGCCAGGAGCCACCAGAGCCATCAGCCGGCCAGGACCCGCCAGAGCCGTCAGCCGGCCATGACCCGCCAGAGCCGTCAGCCGGCCAGGAGCCGCCAGAGCCGTCAGCCGGCCAGGAGCTGCCAGAGCCGCCAGCCAGTCCAGAGCTGCCCCTCAGTCTGGAGCTGCCCCTCAGTCCGGAGCTGCCCCTCAGTCCGGAGCTGCCCCTCAGTCCAGAGGCACTCCTCAGTCCAGTGAGGCCTTTAGACCCAAGGTTGGAGGCGAGGGTCGTCACTCTAAAGAGGCCCTTGAAGAGGCCCTATGGTGGAGTGGGGTCCACGTCCCGCGCCAGGGCCGCCACCGCGGCCAGATGCCCACCTAGACCCTCCCCTATAGGTTTAGGTTTTGAGGCCGGAGTGCACCTTAGGCGTGGGGGGAGAGGGGGGGGGGGGTACTGTCACACTCTGACCATTATTTGCGTTGTTGGTTTCTATGTTTTGTTTGGTCAGGGTGTGATATGAGTGGGCATTGTATGTTGCATGTCTAGTTAGTCTGTTTCTATGTGTTTTGGCCTGATATGGTTCTCAATCAGTGGCAGGTGTTTGTTGTCGACTCTGATTGGGAACCATATTTAGGTAGCCTGTTTTGTATTGTAGTTCGTGGGTTATTGTCTATGTGATGTTGCATGTTAGCACTCAGTTTCTATAGCGGTCACGTTCGTCTTATTATTTTGTTCGTTTGTTTAGTGTTCGTCGTGTTTTTTCATCTACATTAAAAGAATGTATTCACACCACGCTGCGCTTTGGTCTCCTCACTACGGCGATCGTGACAATAACAAAATGTGGAAAAAGTGAAGGGATCTGAATACTTTCCGAATGCACTGATTGTGAATAACAGCAGTTAAACAACATATTGGTGTTGAGAACAATGGCAGCAGCAGAATGAGGAGACGAGAAAACAGCCCTTGCCTTATTGTCTAAGAAAAGTGAGAAGAGAGGAAACCCCAATTATTTAGGTCTATAATCAATATACTAGCTGTTAAATGTGCCTAGCTTTAAAAATCAACCATGTGCAGGACCAGTCAAAAGATTGGACACACCTTCTCATTCAAGGGTTTTCCTTTATTTTTACAATAGTCTACATTGTAGAATAATAGTGAAGACATCACAACTATGAAATAACACATATGGAATCATGTAGTAACCAAAAAAGTGTTAAACAAAAAGTAATATTTTGTGTGCTCCAGCTTTCTGGTTTTTTTTTGTAATATTTCTTGTTTTTTCGACAATCAAAAATATTTTGCATCTTCAAAGTGGTAGGCATGTTGTGTAAATGAAATGATACAACCCCCCCCCCCCAAATCTATTTTAATTCCAGATCGTAATGCAACAAAACTGGAAAAATGCAGAGGGGGGTGAATACTTTCGCAAGCTACTGTAAATGAGTAGGTGTGTCCAAACTTTTGACTGGTACTGTATATCTACAGAAATAAGACAGATCCTACTTCTGTTGCCTGTTTGAGTGTTTGTTTAATAGCCTACTGATTCCGTGAGCACCAAGCCTCACCCAATCACAACATGTTGGATAAACGATTTCACAAATTCAGCTATTTTTTATCTTTCCTTTGCTGTAATAAAGGTTTTACACTTTTTTTCTTTCGTTACAACAATCTCTGGTATTGTTTATAACTTATTTTGTGTTGTTTACACTGTTCCAAAATTATATTTATAGTAATAACATTAATCTTCCTTGTTCTTGATCTCTTTCTTATTGTTATTATTACTATTATTATTATGATCATCATTATAATAATAATAATAAGTAACGTCATTATCATTATCATTACCATTGAGCTGTAGGCCTAAGAGCGCATCCTGTTCAGTCTTGACACCGTAACTTACTTAGGCCTACATTTCAATACTTATATAGGCTACTGTTTCAATCAATCATTCATTTGTTCATGTCATCACACAGTATACAAGTCATTCATGATTCGAAATGCAATCAAGCATTTTTGTTTTAAAATAAAATAACAATGCGACCCTTGAATAATTAGCATAAGCAATAAATAAACCGTTCCATTTCGGGAAATTGTATTCAGAAATGAATGTGACTGTTTTTAGTCTTTGCTGTAATAAAGGCTTTACAAAACACATTACAACAGTCTCTCTGATAGATTTATGATTTATTTAGTTTTGTTCTTACTTCCAAACGATCAGGAAAATGATATTGTAATCTAACAGCACCTGTTTGGCACACATAATATATATAAAGAAGTGTTGCTTCTTATTTAAATTTTATTTATTGATCTCCAGTATTTTACACAACTAGTAAGATTTATTCCACACATCTGACTTCCCCTTTACCTCTGAGCAACCAGTAAACAATCCAGTTTCAAGTTTATTTGTTACGTCCTTAGCATCCATTTTGCTGTCACATGTGTTACGGTGTTCTGAGATTGTTATAACCATTTTATTGATGTGATTTTGCTGTAGGTCAGGCCCTATTGGTCACTTACTTTCGATGCACACGTGTCACATAAAGAGAGCAACGGTTGAGGGAATAGGGAATGTTCTTTCCTTAAGAAGTGAAGGATTTCGGTAACAGAACTTTTCAATCAGAAATGGCTGTGATTATGTTCCAGCTTCAGAAAAATGGACAGCGCGATAAACACTGTTGATGCTCGGTGGTGGTTACTGCAGCAGGGAGGAGAGAGACACAATGGGTACGAGTCACACAGATACTGGCTGTGATTTTTTAAACCCAGCACATCAAGTGTAAGCCCGGCCCTGCAGAAGGAAAATCAATTGTGGTTGTACTCCCTCTAGTTCTTTGTGTGTCTTAATTATTGAATCAAACAGAGCATAAAATCGAAACAGTGCTTAAAGCATCAGACAAGCTCAGTGCATATAGTTGATATGATTTTTAACACTTAGGATGTGTCTATATATTGAAAAATATGCGTTTTAAAATGTCAAACAATCGATTGGTCAAAAGAGCAGATGACTCCTGGTCCACCCAGATTTTCTTTAGCCGGGGACAGCCCTAGAGTGCAGTGGGGTGGAAAAGATCTTCCTGAGTTGCATCTCTAGGGTTTTATTGAGCACAAAGCTTTTCAGATGAGCCAGAAAGCACAGCCCAGAATCCATGGCGAGAATCAGTCCAGCTCAGCTGGCCTACATTTCTCGACCCATGAGACTTCACGCATTATAATAACAAGAAGCTAATGTCTGCTTACAGTACTGTCCGCCACTTCCAAACATGATCTTTATTGAGGTGTTGATGCTCTATTATTCTTTCCACCATAGTGCTTTTGTTCTATGGGACATGGCACCACACATATACTGTACATTAAATCAACTGTGCCATCCTGGTCCCGTGATGTCCTTGTGTCTAACAAAAGACAAAACAGACGTAAGATATCAGATGGCATGAATGAGCCAGCAAAACTCAACTACCTCACTTCCTCTACATCTGACATTGCATGTTCATATGTCTCCCAGGTCAAAGGGCGTGACCTGTCCCATCTCAGCCACCGAGAGAAGTTGCAGTTCCGGGGGGACGGCTATGAGCAGCCAATCACTATGCAGATTGAGGGGAGACACCGGCGAGGGAGAAGGCGTCATCACTCCCAGTACCCAGTGTCTGACTGCGGCACCCAGACGGAGCAGCAATCCTGGGAGGCTCTGAGGGCCCTAGGGGAGGGGGAGGGGGCCGAGCCTGGCCTCTGTGCCTACGCTTCTGGGTATGTGCTGCTTGGTTTGGGACTCTCTACTTGTTCTCTGTCTCTTTATTTGCTTGTGTATGCAAGTATAATGGCAGATTAATAGTGACCCAGTTATATTGAACCAGTGATGTCCCATGATTGAGGCTCTGGGTTATGTCATTTAGAGTATAGCCGTGAGATGTATACAGAAGCGGTGTTAGAATTGAATGGAACCACTGACTTATAATAATAATAATATATGCCATTTAGCAGACGCTTTTATCCAAAGCGACTTACAGTCATGTGTGCATACATTCTACGTGTGGCTTGAACCGGTCTAATGTGTAAACATAGTCACTTACGCTTAAAATGCCTACGGTGTGAAACAGCCATGTTTTCATATGTGATGACCTCATTCTCCACAGACCTTACTATGATCCCATGACCCTTCCACCAGAACTCTATGCAGCCAATGGATACCTCCCCAGTGTTGCCTACAATCTGGAGGACATTAACAGGATAGAGTATGATGATGTGAGTTATTCATTTGAGCCGGTTTGCTACAGCAGGAAAATAATCTTGCAGCAATGGGAAATGTATTATGTGGATTATAATGAATGGACATGTTTGTTAGGGTTGGTAAATTTGTTGTTAGGGTTGGTAATTTGTTGTTAGGGTTGGTAATTTTTTGTTAGGGTTGGTAATTTTTTGTTAGGGTTGGTAATTTTTTTGTTAGGGTTGGTACATTTTTTTGTTAGGGTTGGTAATTTTTTTGTTAGGGTTGGTACATTTTTTGTTAGGGTTGGTACATTTTTTGTTAGGGTTGGTACATTTTTTGTTAGGGTTGGTACATTTTTTGTTAGGGTTGGTACATTTTTTGTAAGGGTTGGTACATTTTTTGTTAGGGTTGGTACATTTTTTGTTAGGGTTGGTACATTTTTTTGTTAGGGTTGGTACATTTTTTGTTAGGGTTGGGTACATTTTTTGTTAGGGTTGGTACATTTTTTGTTAGGGTTGGTAATTTTTGTTAGGGTTGGTACATTTTTTGTAAGGGTTGGTACATTTTTTGTTAGGGTTGGTACATTTTTTGTTAGGGTTGGTACATTTTTTGTTAGGGTTGGTACATTTTTTGTTAGGGTTGGTACATTTTTTGTTAGGGTTGGTAATTTTTTTGTTAGGGTTGGTACATATTTTTGTTAGGGTTGGTACATTTTTTGTTAGGGTTGGTACATTTTTTGTTAGGGTTGGTACATTTTTTGTTAGGGTTGGTACATTTTTTGTTAGGGTTGGTACATTTTTTGTAAGGGAGAATCAAGTCTACCATTTCTAAGTGGAAATGACAAACTTCAGAAGTCTTTTTATACCTCAAATACACATACACAAATATACATTCTCCTCTAACAGGGTGATCAAATTAATATCCTACATCTGTTAATGAGTCTAGCCTAGATTTTGTACATCCCATTGATAATGAAGACTTGTGTATCCACTCCTTATGTTCACCTATAGGATCCAGAGATGATGACTAACCAGCCCAATAACAGGAACTGTCTGATTGGCTGCTGTAACACTGATAATGATGAGCCTAGCAGCTTCCTGAGCCAGGTACTGTAAGAAATAAAAAGATAGAAAACAATTGTCTATTTGAACACGTGGTCATAAACATTCACAAGTATAACAACCAATGTTTCTTCCATCCTCTATTTCAGAGTGAATATGAGGGCCACTGGCTGGACAGGCCTCTGAATTACCTGCCTCTCCACGAGCTTGACAGCGGCCTGGGCTGCACTGACGGCAGCCTCCACCAGGGGGACCTGTCTGACCCAGAGACAGAGGAGGGGGTAGAGGCCCCTATGTCCTCTCCTCCAGGAAACACCAGCCGGGGAAGCTCTCCCTCCTCTGAGTCCCTCCTTTCATCAGAGCTCAGTGACTCTGGCTTCCACAGCGTCAGCACAGGGGAGTTCCGCCACTTCCAGAAGATTATAGATGGGAGGATCCACAACTACCGGAGTCGCGTCGTGCCCCGGGAACAGAGATCAAAGTCTCGCTGGGACCTGGAGTCCATCCCTGAGACCCTGACCTGTGACCCCCAGGCTGGCAGAGCCGCAGACGGAGTTCACACAGCTATGACCCACCAGTGCACCATGGGTAGTAGCTCCATTCAGTTCCGCAAAGCCAGGAGCCCCCAGCTGAGCAGGCATGGCACCAGGTTTGCTCCTAGGGTTGCTGCCTCCAGCTGCCGTACAGAACCCTGCCAGAGGAGAGCATTGATGCTGAACCAGCACTCTTCTGAGGACCTTCCCAGCCGCAGCCACACTGTGCATGACTTATCAGACAGGAGACGGGCCAGCCACCCAGCCCTGCCCGCTGGGAACACTGCCACAGGGAAATACAGACACGTAAACCGACAACCGCCCAGCAGCCCAAACCACCTAGCCGTGCCCACTGAGAACTCTGGCACAGGACAATACAACAGGGGGTTCAACACAGACATCAGTGAGAAGAGGAGATGTCCACTGAGTGACCATGTGGAAGGCACCTGGCAAGGATGTGTGGATAACCACAGAAGCAGTATGGCCAGTAAGGAATATAACAGTGAGAAACAGGGTCTTTCCAAGAGTCCCTCAAAGAAACAGCGTGGGAAGGAGCCAGCAGACTGGCGTCAGAATGCGACACTGGGACATCCTCACATTGGTGTGGACTGGCCCCAAGCAGACTGTCCCTGCGGTCCCCTCTATAGCACGCTGGATGGGCCCTCTGCCCGCTCCAGGAGGGGTCTCTCTGGGAATCCCCGGGCGGTGAGGAACCAGCTCCTGAAGGCACGGGCCTCCCGGCTGGCTGACGAGCGGAGTGAGGTCACCACGGACGAGGATGCCCGCGGGGAGGCCCTGGCAGGCCGCTACTGGAACAGGACGGAGCGCCGGCGCCACCTGGCGTGGGCCCGGGAGCAGAGGCAGAGGAAGCTGAACCGTGGGGCTGAGGGGGCAGGGGAGAATGGGGCTGGAGGTACAGGGGTTGCTGGGGGCCTTGGGGGTGCAGGGGGTCCTGGAGGAGGCTGCAGCACAGTGCTGGAGCTCAGCCACAGGAAGCAGAGCCGTCTGAGGAACCATAAACTGCTGGATGACTGGACCACCGTGGAGGAGCTGCTGACCCATGGGACAAGGGTGGGGCAGGGGGACAACATTCTCGGTCACAGCCCTCTATTGTCTGTCACTACTGTATAATGACACATTAAGGTGTGTGTGTGTGTGTATGTTTGTATGTATGTGTGTGCTTGTGTGTGTGCCTGCGTGTGTTTGTGCTACTGATTGTGAAGAGGGTCAGTGATATGACTATAGTTTGACTATCTCTTGTTCTCCACTCATGTTCCTGAACACAAACCTAGAGCAGTAGTTGTCCAACAGACTCCACCAATGGCAGTATTAAGCAATCTAAATGGTAGTATTCACCGGGCTACTTTAAAGCTAGCTACGTGGGTTTTGGGTTAGCTACTGCACAGAAGATACAGCTGCGTTTCAATGGTGGTGACTCCTTTCATCAACATACAAATTTTACAGTTAAATACAATCTAATTTGCTTGTTTGCCCAAAGAGTGGATATAACCATATCACTGTAATTCAATCAACAAAACATGTATTGGAAATCATTTCATATCATTGCATCACATCTGGCTCAATGTGACCTCAGTTTAAAACCACATCATTGTAGTGATACAGACTTTATATTTTGTATGAAACCTCAGGTAGTAAATGATGTGTTGTACTGTACATCTACTGCACATGGACAAGAGCCCCATCTCACTCACATGAGAAATGCACTGTGAACTGTTGCCCCCCCCCAAATAAAGTGAGTATACGGTCATATCATGTGTAATATTCACCTCATGATAAGTTGCACAATCATTGTGTGTGGTCATGAAACATTCTGAAGTTCTTGTTTCACCTCTTTTTACAGCCTGTGTTGAATAAGAGGACAAAGTACCTTTATTCCCAGCATGTAGACTATCCTCAAATCAAACCTGGCAACTGGACATGACAGCACTATTTCACATGTCACAATGTCACCTCTCTAACTGGGCTTGGATTTACAGGGCTGATATTCCCCTGACACCACTCTTTGTCAGTCAGACATTTGCGAGTGCTGTCTAAGTGATGTGCCACAACATTTCAGACAAGAGTTCCTTATGGTTTCGGTTTTGAGGATAGCTTAAAGTTGTGGTCCAGAACACCTCGGATTAGTGTTGCATGACATAAAACCAAATGTAGGACTCTCTTCACATAAAACCAATTGAAAGTTGTCCATTTGCAGACACAAAACATGATCAAATTGTGTTAACAATTATCAAATGGTATGAAATGCTCGTTCTAGCCTGGAATATGATCTCATAACGGTTTCCATTTGTCATGTGGATAAGCCCTGTGTGTCCAAGCTCTGCTCGTAGTCGTAAAGAAAAATCCTTGGCTGCGAAGAACACGTAACATGGTTGTTATGAATACTTTCTTTTGAGTGCTCAAATAAAAACGCTGAAATGCATCAAATCTCCTGACTTTCATTTTCATTCTAAACTACAAATTAAAGGCCCAGTGCAGTCAAAAGTGTGATTTTTTTGTGTTTTATATATATTTCCCACAGAATGAGGTTGGAATAATACTGTGAAATTGTGAACATTATGTTCATTTCCTTTCTAGTGTAAGCTGCTTAAAAAGATTTCAGCCTGTTTTGTTTGGATGGAGTTTTGTCCTGCCTGGTGACATGATCAGGCAGTAAATTTGTTAATAGACCAATAAGAAAGAGAGTTCCTAACCTCTCTGCCAACATCTAGTTTTCAGTTTTCACCTGCCCACCCAGCCCAATACCAGAAAGTCCTAGCTAAATTCTTGCTTGCAAAGAAGCTATTTTAGTTTTAGTTTTTTACCATTTTAGTTGAAAACATTCATAGGTATTGCATTTTTACCCAGAACAGTTATATTGAGATAACAATGGCAGCATTGGACCTTTAAATACCATCCTTATTTCCCAAACCCAAATGTTACTGTCCCACTTATTATAAACTGCCAAAGGGCCATGGGTTTCAAATGTCACATGGTGAGAAAAATAATCTATTAATAATCTTCAGTGTACTAACCCCCAATTATGTGTGTGTCCCGTCAGGCAATTACGTTCATACTCACATTATACTCTGTACCAAATAGAAATATGGTAAACTGGCAAAGTTCATTTCTAAAGCAACTGAATACTAATTTCCTATGGAATGAGAGTTGAAACTATGGTCAACTCCTTATATCCAAACATGGTTTATTTTCCTTCACATTATTGAGTGACGTCATTGAACAGGCTGCTCCACAAATTTGTACCAGTAGGTGGCAGACACAGACAACTATTTTGTATTAAACGCACAGTTCACCCATTTTTATTTAACCTTTATTTAACCTTTATATAACCAGGCAAGTCAGTTAAGAACAAATTCTTATTTACAATGACGGCCTACACTGGCCAAACTCAGACAGTGCTCGGCCAATTGTGTGCCGCCCTATGGGACCCCCAATCACGGCCGGTTGTGAATACAGCCTGAATTTGAACCAGGGTGTCTGTAGTGACACCTCTAGCACTGAGATGCATTGCCTTAGACCGCTGCTCTGCTCAGGAGCCCATTTCATATAGTCTTGATAAATACTAGATTAAATGAATGTCATCATAAATTGAATATGTTTTGTATGTAAAAACAATTTTTGTATTTATTGTTGCATTTGATTTAGCATCTAATCCAGGGTCCCACTTTATTTGGATAGAGCATATATTGATGGTCTGTAGATGCTCAAACTATCAACCACAACTCTGCAGGGTTATGGATAACAGCTGAGGTTAGGTTAAGATATATTAAAAGATTAGGGTCAGGATTGCTGTTAGCATTACAGCTATAGGTATATTGTGATACCATTCTATGGTTAGGGTCAGGATTGCTGTTAGCATGACAGCTGTAGGAACATTATGATACCATTCTATGGTTAGGGTCAGGATTGCTGTTAGCATGACAGCTGTATGTACATTGTAATACCATTGTAGGGTTAAAGGTTAGTGTTATAGCTGTAGGTACATTGTAGTACCATTGTAGGGTTAACAGTTAGTGTTATAGCTGTAGGTACATTGTATTACTATTCTAGGGTTACCGGGTTAATTGCGTAGCATATAGAAGGTTGATGTGGTATGAGTTAAGTTATGTGATGTGATTCTCTCTATCCTCTCTATTCTCTCTATCCTCCTGGCAAACTATGAAAGAAACTGATGGAGAGGTAGGCCTTAATGAGTATCTCATTCTACTGAAAATTTGGAGAGAGAGATTAGAAAGAGAGATCAGAAGGAGAGAGAGAGCTAATTGAGATTGTGAAGTTTTAGCTCCCAATTTCCTAATGGATGGTGAGGCAGCCAGGCAGAGCAGTGGAAGGCAGCGGCAGCAACAACTGAGTCTATAAACGAACGACTCTGCTCCTGTGTTAGTTACTCATCATCGCCATGTTCTCAACTGGAAAAGCTTTTATGCACTCCTCAGATCCAGACTTAGCATGTAGCCTATACCTCAACGGTATGTGTGTGTTTGTGCATGTGAAGGTGAGGATGCATGGGTGGGTGTGAGTGCAAGCCGGGTATTCATCTTCGTGTGCATACAGTACATTCACATATTTACCCACCTCACTCAAGCCTTACTAACAGTGGTCTTTGTCTTGTAATACGATGAGAAACAAGGCAACATATAGATGTTAGCGTTTGATGTCCGTGTGGGATGTAGAATAATACTCACTGGTGGTGGAATTCATTCCATTGTCTGTGTTCCCAAGTTCTCCAGTCATAACTTCATGTTCTTTTTCTACTTTTCTGCTAAGGAAGAATCAAGAGAAACAAGCCATCCAGCAGCAGTGTGCATCATCCTGTTGGATGATCGTATGTATCAGAAAATGATTGATGCGTCTTGGGAAGATGCAGAGGAGACATTATAATAATAATAATAATATACGCCATTTAGCAGACGCTTTTATCCAAAGCAGCCAGGCAGAGCAGTGGAAGGCATCATCCAGAAGGCGAGGTCAGTACAGGTGCATCAAAGCTGGGACCGAGAGACTGAAAAACAGCTTCTATCTCAAGGCCATCAGACTGTTAAACAGCCACCACTAACACTGAGTGGCTGCTGCCAACACACTGTCATTGACACTGACCCAACTCCAGCCATTTTAATAATGGGAATTGATGGGAAATGATGTAAATATATATCACTAGCCACTTTAAACAATGCTACCTTATATAATGTTACTTACCCTACATTATTCATCTCATATGCATATGTATATACCGTACTCTACATCATCGACTGCATCCTTATGTAACACATGTATCACTAGCCACTTTAACTATGCCACTTTGTTTACTTTGTCTACACACTCATCTCATATGTATATACTGTACTCGATACCATCTACTGTATGCTGCTCTGTACCATCACTCATTCATATATCCTTATGTACATGTTCCTTATCCCCTTACACTGTGTATAAGACAGTAGTTTTGGAATTGTTAGTTAGATTACTTGTTGGTTATCACTGCATTGTCGGAACTAGAAGCACAAGCATTTCGCTACACTCGCATTAACATCTGCTAACCATGTGTATGTGACAAATAAAAATTTGATTTGATTTGAAAGCGATTTACAGTCATGTGTGCATACATTCTACGTATGGGTGGTCCCGGGGATCAAACCCACTACCCTGGCATTACAAGCGCCATGCTCTACCAACTGAGCTACAGAAGGACCTTATGTGCTCATTATCATTACCTCTTATGCGGATGTAATGACATCCATTTCTCACTATTTGTCTGCGGACAACCGGTCTGAGTAGGTCCTCCGAGAACATGCACTGCTGATACTAAAATGTTTCCTCTTGTTAAACTGTAGTGCATGAATAGTGTTCATCGTTTTAATTGCCTCACCCTTAAACTCAATTAGTGCAGATAGTGTTTCAGAGGCTTCTATAGAATCCCTCGGGGCTCCTGTCAATGGCTCAGTGCTCTAATCAAGTTTGGCTGGTAAATAAGTGATTAAATGAATGGTGTACTGTACCTTACACACGTTCTCCTTCTGATGTCCCTAATGAATGATTCTACCATCCAGACATAACTAGATCTTAGAGATTAGATTTTTAAATTACCTCCAAAAACAAAAGACAACCTTGATATTTTGATAAATACATAAGTAAAGCCCTGAGCATTGTGACAGGATGTTGACCGTAGCTCTAAACGTATATATTTTTGAATAACCTCATTTACAACCATGAAATAAACTATAAAAGCATCTAGAGATGTAGTAGTTTATTACTGAATGCCTCACAAAGAACCAGAGTGCAGCAACAAAACCAGAACTCCAGGAATAATCAAAACCGTCCCAAACAAAACAAACCCAATGATGTATGCATGAATATTGACAAGAATAGAAAATGAACTATCAATAAAACAGAATTGGAAAAAGAAGCAGAAAATATGCATATGTAAGGAAGCAGTTATTGGGGCATGACACATCTATGAATGAATATACTGTAGAGGCCAGGGAAAGCCACAAGATGAGAAGAGAAAACCATTTAGTTCAATATGTGTATCTGGGTTATATTCAAATAGCCACAATGGGATTTTGAAACAAGCTCATCAAACCCTGCTTCTCCCTGGGTTCTGGTTAGTGAACCTGAACACATTACCTCTCAGTTACACTCGATCCCTCCGATGTCAACAACTACAGACCAGTATCCCTTCTTTCTTTTCTCTCCAAAACTCTTGAACGTGCCGTCCTTGGTCAGCTCTCCCGCTATCTCTCTCAACCTTCTTGATCCAAATCAGTCAGGTTTCCAAGTCAACATCACGGAGGCGCTCCGCACCGCTAAAGCTAACTCTCTCTCCTCTGCTCTCATCCTTCTAGACCTATCGGCTGCCTTCGATACTGTGAACCATTTAGTTGGGCATCTCCGGCGCGGCCCACGCTAAATACTACCTGACAGGTCGCCCTGAGCATCTGTGACAGGGCTAACACCAAGTCACTTGGCTCTGTCATAACCTCACATGGTCTCTCCTAACGTATATATTTTTGAATAACCTCATTTACAACCATGAAATATCCTGGCCAGGTTCTGCTCTCATCAATTGTGCAGATTTAGTCAGTCCTCAAACCAATGGCCTGTGAATATTGACACAGGAAGCGGCGCAGGTCCTAATCCAACTTGTCATCTCTCACTCGCTGTTGGCTGGGCTCCCTGCCTGTGCCATTAAAACAACTCATGAAAGAGTTCAACCTTCCCAAGTTCTCTGTAAATTTCGCATCCGCTAAAAGACCATGGTGCTTGCCTACGGAAGCTGTGAGGGGAACAGGCTCTGATCAGGCCCTACACCCAAATAAGGGCACTGCGTTCATATCGCCTCCCTACCACTGAGGCCAGTACAGTTCCCAAGCTCAGCTCAGTCAAAACTTTAGCTGCTCTGGCTCCCCAATGGTGGAACAAACTCCCTCACGACGCCAGGACAGCGGGTCAATCACCACCTTCCGGAGACACCTGAAACCCCACCTCTTTAAGGAATACCTAGGATAGGATAAAGTAATCCTTCTCACCCCCCTTAAAATATTTAGATGCACTATTGTAAAGTGGTTGTTCCACTGGATGTCATAAGGTGAATGCACCCATTTGTAAGTACGCTCTCAGTTACTGTGGGGCAAAAAAGGATTTAGTCAGCCACCAATTGTGCAAGTTCTCCCACTTAAAAAGATGAAAGAGGCCTGTAAATTTTCATCATAGGTACACTTCAACTATGATAGACTAAATGAGAAGAAAAAAATCCAGAAAATCACATTGTAGGATTTTTAATGAATTTATTTGCAAATTATGGTGGAAAATAAGTATTTGGTCAATAACAAAAAGTTTCTCAATACTTTGTTAGATACCCTTTGTTGGCAATGACAGAGGTCAAACGTTTTCTATAAGTCTTCACAAGGTTCACACACTGTTGCTGGTATTTTGGCCCATTCCTCCATGCAGATCTCCTCTAGAGCAGTGATGTTTTGGGGCTGTTGCTGGGCAACACGGACTTTCAACTCCCTCCAAAGATTTTCTATGGGATTGAGATCTGGAGACTGGCTAGGCCACTCCAGGACCTTGAAATGCTTCTTACGAAGCCACTTCTTCTTTGCCCGGGTGGTGTGTTTGGGATCATTGTCATGCTGAAAGACCCAGCCACGTTTCATCTTCAATGCCCTTGCTGATGGAAGGAGGTTTTCACTTAAAATCTCACGATACATGGCCCCATTCATTCTTTCCTTTACACGGATCAGTCATCCTGTTCCCTTTGCAGAAAAACAGCCCCAAAGCATGATGTTTCCACCCCCATGCTTCACAGTAGGTATCATCACTCAGCATTCTTTGTCCTCCAAACATGACAAGTTGAGTTTTTACCAAAAAGTTTTATTTTGGTTTCATCTGACCATATGACATTCTCCCAATCTTCTTCTGGATCATCCAAATGCTCTCTAGCAAACTTCAGACGGGCCTGGACATGTACTGGCTTAAGCAGGGGGACACGTCTGGCACTGCAGGATTTGAGTCCCTTTGTTACTTTGGTCCCAGCTCTCTGCAGGTCATTCACTAGGTGCCCCCGTGTGGTTCTGGGATTTTTGCTCACTGTTCTTGTGATCATTTTGACCCCACGGGGTGCGATCTTGCGTGGAGCCCCAGATCGAGGGAGATTATCAGTGGTCTTGTATGTCTTCCATTTCCTAATAATTGCTCCCACAGTTGATTTCTTCAAACCAAGCTGCTTACCTATTGCAGATTAAGTCTGCCCAGCCTGGTGCAGGTCTACAATTTTGTTTCTGGTGTCCTTTGACAGCTCTTTGGTATTGGCCATAGTGGAGTTTGGAGTGTGACTGTTTGAGGTTGTGGACAGGTGTCTTTTATACTGATAACAAGTTCAAACAGGTGCCATTAATACAGGTAACGAGTGGAGGACAGAGGAGCCTCTTAAAGAAGGACAGAGGAGCCTCTTACACACAGGTCTGTGAAAGTCAGATATCTTGCTTGTTTTTAGGTGACCAAAGACTTATTTTCCACCATAATTTGCAAATAAATTCATAAAAAACCCTACAATGTGATTTTCTGGATATTTTTTTTCTCATTTTGTCTGTCATAGTTGAAGTGTACATATGATGAAAATTACAGGCCTCCCTCATATTTTTAAATGGGAGAACTTGCACAATTGGTGGCTGACTAAATACTTTTTTGCCCCACTGTAACTAAGAGCAGAGTTCAGGGCTAGGGATTCAAAATCAAATCAATCAAATTATATTTGTCACATGCTTCTTAAAAACAGGTGCAGACTAGTGGGCCCTTCCCAACAATCCAGTGATTTTTTTTAAAATGGAGAACTAGTCTAAATAATTTAGGTAAGAAAACAAGGAATAACTAGACAATAAGCAACAATAACTTGGTTATATACACAGGGTACCTGTACTGAGTCGACATGAGGTAGATATGTACATATAGGTAGGGCCAGATAATAAACAGCAACTAGCTATTTAGCAGTCTTATAGCTTGGGGGTAGAAGCTGGAGTCTTTGAAAAGTTGTAGGGCCTTCCTCTGACACCGCCTGGTATAGAGGTCCTTGTTTACAGGGAGCTCGGCACCATTGATGTACTGGGTTGTACGCGCTATCCTCTGTAGTGCCTTGCAGTTGGATGCCAAGCAGTGATGTAGCCAGTCAAGATGCTCTCATGGAGCAGCTGTAGAACATTTTGAGGATCTGAGGACTCAAGTCTTTTCAGCATCCTGAGGGGAAGAGGCATTTTTGTGCCCTCTTCACGACTGTGTTGCCGTTTGGGTGGACCATGATTGTTATGGGTAGGGAGCTGCCTAATTGGCCCTTGACTTCATGGGAGTTTCCCCTACCAAGTTCACTGCCAAGAGGCATCACATTAAAGACAACATTTAGGGTTTTATTCATTGATATTATGATGTACAATGTAGAAACTATGTAACTGGAAACAGGGACATTGGCTACAGATTATTTACATGGGCTAAACTCGTGCTAAATAGAGTACCACAGTAGAAACATACAATACTTCCCTGTCATAATTCAGTATTTGGAATTCTACGTTACACACTGTTCCGTTGAACATGATGACATACCATTTACAGTGAAATAGTCAAAATAAGGAAATTCATTTAGAAAACTCGTGGACCGTGGAGCCATACATTAACATCATTATAACAAGAAGGAAACCACTTCCATTCTCACCATAGGAGCAGAAAACTTGAGTAACGTTTTAACTGTTTTGTACCACCTGGCTCATCTATAATGAACAAGGTCAAATGTTCACACATTTTGATACACCTCTGCGAACCAGACATTGAACAACACACTGCAGATGAGGCACCTGGTTGCTGCCTGCATGTGAAAGTAAGAGAAAACAACTGACAGAAATAATGGCACACACAACCAATGGAATCAGACATCAAGTCAAAATATTTTATTATAGAATTCATATATTCGAGGCATTACCTCACATTTATAGGCACTGAACTACTGTACTGGAGTCACTGCCACAACTCCACAACTGCCTGTGTACTGTATCACATTACTTTTACAATGTTTGACTGTACAAGTGAACACAATCAGAAACAACCACAGGATTCCATCCAGGCATCTCTCTGTCAGACCAGAGCTCTGTCAAAATGCCTGGCACTCACTTCTGCACATTGATCCACAAATCAGGCCATTAGTAAACGTGTTTCCTCATTCAGTTTCTGGTGCTACAGAACATGATGCTGCCCAGCCATCAGGCATCATCTGGGGGAAGTGATCAGCTCTGTCAGGTCTGGCTGACTAAATGGCACCTCTCTTCTGGCTGGGTTATTGAGGTCTGGGTATCAATATTTCCCTGTTGAAATATAACCTAATCAAACTAACTGTTTGGGCTGATGAGCACCTCACCTCACGTTATAGGAGTAAAACAGTTCCTGCTGATTGTCAGTTAAAACATGGAAGATGCCACAGACAACAGATAAGTCATGGGAGTGTCCTATTAGGATGTGGATTATTTGTATTCGTTTTCAGGAGAATTGAGGTTCAGCAACAGACTTCATATTGGCACAGCTGTTCCGCTCCTCATCCATACTGTACCATGTATAGGAATCTCCTTCTCCAGATGTGGATGTGCTGTGACATAATTAGTGTGTGTATATAACCAAAGCAAACTCATCTGGCTTCATGGCTTCAAACATCAACCTGAAATTAAAAGAATTGTGACAGGCTTTCGTTCCCATTTGAACCCCTCTGTGATATTCAGACACATATTGTAGCCTCCCTCGTTGAGACAGGAGTCAAGACACACAGACACTTGATACAGTCAGAGATCATCAGCTAACACCATCACCGTGGTTACGCACCATGGAAACACGTCACAGCACAGCATCATATAGAGATAACAGGCCTGTGTCAACACGACAACACCACCACAAACCTGACTCTGTACAGCTCAACCCACACAACACAAATAAACATCTGTAGAAGAAGCACTGTGGGGATAAAACAACAGAGATAACATAAATGATTTAAATACTCATTTCTTTTGGAAGGAAAAGCAACAATACTTGACTCACTATAACACAGTAATGCTACTTGCGGGTGTGACACAGTGCCGGTTGCCTGGACACCACATGGTCACAGTGAACCGCACAAAAACAGAGGCTTTGATGGTGAAAATAAGACACAGTTCTGAAATGATTTATATCAATCAAATTTAAGTATGTTCGGAAATATGTAGTGTATGGACTCATCATACACTATTTTATCCCATGAAGAGAAGGCAGAGAGACATGTTATAAAACCTGACTGAGCCTAATAGACTGCTTAAGGAAATCAGTACTACAAAGAAAGCAAATGGGAAGAGTAAATGTACTGAATGCTCTACAAAACCAGCAGTGATGTGATTACAGTACAGAACTAGAGTAAACAACAGTTTACACTGTTGAGTCATATGTCTTGTCAGCACCAGTGGAGCACATCTGAAAATTGATTTTTACCTCAGAAATGATATTCAGAACGACAGAGAAGCCCCATAGAATGCCTTGAGGGTGTGTGAGCACTGTCTAAACTGAACTGTACTCAAGAGCTAAGAAACCAGGGTTTATTTTCTGCAGAGGCCCCCTACAAACTGCTAATGAATACAGCATTCTCTCCACTGATGAAAATCTATTTACGTATATACATGTGTGTTATATCCATAATTGTATGGTTGTGCCACTAACCCTGCTGAGTCACCCCCTAACTAGCCACAGCCCCAGCCCTCCTTACCAGCCCCAGCTCTCCTTACCAGCCCCAGCCCTCCTTACCAGCCCCAGCCCTCCTTACCAGCCCCAGCTCTCCTTACCAGCCACAGACCTCCTTACCAACCACAGTCCTCCTTACCAACCACAGCCCTACTAACCAGCCCCAGCTCTCCTTACCAGCCACAGCCCTCCTTACCAACCACAGCCCCAGCCCTCCTTACCAACCACAGCCCCAGCCCTACTAACCAGCCACAGCCCTCCTTACCAACCACAGCCCCAGCCCTATTAACCAGCCACAGCCCTCCTTACCAACCACAGCCCCAGCCCTACTAACCAGCCACAGCCCTCCTTACCAACCACAGCCGCAGCCCTACTAACCAGCCACAGCCCTACTAACCAGCCACAGCCCTCCTTACCAACCACAGCCCCAGCCCTACTAACCAGCCACAGCCCTCCTTACCAACCACAGCCGCAGCCCCACTAACCAGCCACAGCCCTACTAACCAGCCACAGCCCCAGCCCTACTAACCAGCCACAGCCCTCCTTACCAGCCACAGCCCCAGCCCTAGCCCTACTAACCAGCCACAGCCCTCCTTACCAGCCACAGCCCCAGCCCTACTAACCAGCCACAGCCCCAGCCCTCCAGCCCGTAATTTAGCACATCAAACGTCTGCGCAACAGGAGAAGCTGATAAACACATTCATGAATAAAGTCATGAACCAGGTGATTATTTTATTGTAATGTTAATTTTTGTTCCTGTTTGTGAGAAACATTTTGTACTCAGGGCATCATTGGTAAAGAGACCCAGGTCTCAATTGTGCTACACTGAATAAATAAAAGTCAATAAGACAACCAGAGAGAGCAGAAGCCACAGCCTGAACAGGTGTAGGAGACAGTTGGGCCAGCTTAGGTTAGGACATCCCAAATAAAATAAAAACTCATGATCCATAAAATGTGGGGTTGTACATAGGTGGCCAAGGAAAGTGTATCATGTGTATCAATAAACGTGTATCAATAAAATACATACTAAAAAATATATTTTTAAGACAAGCAAATGTGAACTCCACCCTCTGTCCTCTAATACTAGCTCTAAAATCACTCCTGCTCTCTCTATTTCCTATCTGGTCCTTGAGAAGGCTGAACAAGGAAGGTATTTTTACAGAAGGGCTCAGGAAAATGCAGCACGGTCTTTCTATTAAAGGGACATTTTACCACTGCTCTTTCACTGTACATGTCCATTGGGAGTCCCGAAGGGCGACGCACAATTGGCCCAGCGTCGTCCGGGTTTGACCGGGGTAGGCCGTCATTGTAAATAAGAATGTTCTTAACTGACTTGCCTAGTTAAATAAAGGTTATTAAAATCAAATGTATATGTTTTTAACATAATGTGTCATAAAAATGTTTTTACTTCCTCACTACATGCAAAAGCGAGTGTTTCTGCATCTCACCGGAAGAAACAGTCCATCTACATTTCCTGGTTGTAAGCAAACCACAATATCCAGAATTCATAGCGAATTCATATCAGAACGTACTACCACCCCTGTCGAGGTGGATCCATTTGAGGATGGGTGTCAGCAGGTAGCTAATGTTACTCACTGAACAAGCCACTCGGTCATAGAACATCAGCTTGAGAATAACTATTTATTTTCCTTTCAACAACAACAACTGTAAAGTTCTGTCATGGTGTGGTGCTCAGTACCTGGATGTGCAAACAACAAGCAAGAACAGTATGATGGGGTAACATTGCATTGGTGACCTTACTAAAGAAGTCAAGCAGAGGTAGCGTAGCTAACCTAGATACAGTAGCTAGCGAACTACATTTGTTTCTAGCTAGCTAGCTTTCATAATATGCTGGCTAGATTTCCCAAAGCAAATCAATGTAATTAGCCAGCTGCTATGTATATGGCGATGTGATTTGTTACTTTGCAAGCTAACGTTACATTAGCAAGCTAACTACCGCAGAGGCTAACATGACTAGCCTTTGTGTTCCCGTTCAACATATGCAGCGGCATCAACATCAAGCTCAGCACCAGGTACAAGTGTAAGTCACCTTTTCCCCTCCATGACTCAATGAGCAAAAAAATTAACTGGAGCTTGGGATAAACATGGTCTGTGTCTAGTTGTCATAGTTGGTTTGTTTATAAGTAGGCAACAACTTTTCTCTGTATTATGGAGACTTAGTTGATTGATTGATTATGCAAAACTTGAAGTCTAAATTGGAGAAAAACATGAGTTATTAGTAAGGAGGGGATGGTGTGGGTAACTGATTGGTGTCTGTTGGGGGTGTGTATTGTGTGTGACAGTTAGTATACATTATCTATTAACATGAGGGGGATAGGGGGATATAGTACCTTGTTCGAGTGTGTATTGATGGGGACAAAGTAGTGAAATGTTGGCTAATCACTGACTAGTGTGCGTTCTAAAGACTCATCCTGCTGCTGGTGATCTTGACACCAGCTTTAGTAGTACAGATCCTGTAGACCCATTGGATAAGAGCTTTCAGCCGTGAACATGATTAAGCTCAACTTCATCTAACTCGGAAGAGGAAAAGACTGCACGGGTCTGGCAAGAGCTCATGAAGTTCTGACAGATCAGCTGCCATTGCCCAACACAAGGTTTACCAGATTAAGAACATTTAGGACCCTGCCTGGAACATTCAACCAACACAACATCCATATTCAGTTAGAGTGATGTTGAGTATAATATAGAATGCCTAGTATGCTCACAACTGCATTGTGATATAGATATCGCTAGCTCTTGTACAGTAGATAAACTCAGCAAAAAAAGAAAAATCCTCTCACTAACTGTGTTTATTTTCAGCAACTTAACATGTGTAAATATGTGTATGAACATGACAAGATTCAACAACTGAGAGAAATTGAACAAGATCCACAGACATGGGACTAACAGAAATGGAAAAATGTGTCCCTGAACAAAGGGGGGGGGTCACAATCAAAAGTAACAGTAAGTATCTGGTGTGGCCACCAGCTGCATTAAGTACTGCAGTGCATCTCCTCCTCATGGACTGCACCAGATTTGCCAGTTCTTGCTGTGTGATGTTACCCCACTCTTCCACCAAGGCACCTGCAAGTTACCGGACATTTCTGGGGGGGGGAATGGCCCTCACCCTCCAATCCAACAGGTCTCAGACATGCTCAATGGGATTGAGATCCGGGCTCTTCGCTGGCCATGGAAGAACCATGACATTCCTGTCTTGCAGGAAATCACACACAGAACGAGCAGTATAGCTGGTGGCATTGTCATGCTGGAGGGTCATGTCAGGATGAGCCTGCAGGATGGGTACCACATGAGGAAGGAGGATGTCTTCCCTGTAACTCACAGCATTGATATTGTCTGCAATGACAGCAAGCTCAGTCCAATGATGCTGTGACACACCGCCCCAGACCATGATGGACCCTCCACCTCCAAATCGATCCCGCTCCAGAGTACAGGCTCGGGTGTAACGCTCATTCCTTCGACGATAAACGCACATCCGAAAATCATCCCCGGTGAGACAGAATTGCGACTCGTCAGCGAAGAGCACTTTTTGCCAGTCCTGTCTGGGGTTGATGTCTGGTGAGGACATACAATGGGCCTACAAGCCCTCAATCCAGCCTCTCTTAGCTAATTGCGGACAGTCTGAGCACCTATGGAGGGATTGCACGTTCCTGGAATAACTCAGGTAGTTGTTGCCATTTTTTATTTAACATTTTTTACCTAGGCAAGTCCATTAAGAACAAATTCTTATTTACAATGAAGGCCTAGGAACAGTGGGTTAACTGCCTTGTTTAGGGGCAGAACGACAGATTTTGTTTTACCTTGTCAGCTTGGGGATTTGATCTAGAAACCTTTCGGTTACTGGCCCAACACTCTAACCACTAGGCTACCTGCCACCATCCTGTACCTGTCCCGCAGGTGTGATATTCGGATGTACCGATCCTGTGCAGGTGTTGTTACACGTGGTCTGCCACTGCGAGGATGATCAGCTGTCCGTCCTGTCTCCCTGTAGCGCTGTCTTAGGCGTCTCACAGTAGGGACATTGAAATTTATTGCCCCGGCCACATCTGCAGTCTTCATGCCTCCTTGCAGCATGCCTAAGGCACGTTCACACAGATGAGCAGGGACCCCGGGCATCTTTCTTTTGGTGTTTTTCAGGAAAGGCCAGTAGAAAGGCCTCTTTAGTGTCCTAAGTTTTCAATTTTCATAACTGTGACCTTAATTGCCTACCGTCTGTAAGCTGTTAGTGTCATGTTTTGTCATTGGTTATCATGTCTTGTCTCTGTGCTTCCCTTCTATTCGTTTCCCTCTGCTGGTCTTATTAGGTTCTTTCCCTCTTTCTATCCCTCTCTTCCCCTCCCTCTCTCGCTCTCTCTCCCTATCGTTCCGTTCCTGCTCCCAGCTGTTCCTCATTCTCCTACTACCTCATTTACTCTTTTCACACCTGTCCCCTATTTTGCCCTCTGATTAGAGCCACTATTTCTCCCTCTGTTTTCCGCTTCTGTCCTTGTCGGATCCTTGTATGATGTTCGCTGTTCTGTGTCCTTGTCTCGCCCTGTCGTGTTTTACCTTCTTCAGATGCTGCGTGTGAGCAGGTGTCTTAGTCTGCTACGGTCGGTGCCTTCCCGAAGCAACCTGCAGTCTATGGTCGAGTCTCCAGTCAGTCCTCGCTACTGACGAGTGGATTTCAGTTTTCCTGTTTTGTTTTCTCCTTGATATATCCAGGATTATTACTTTTGTCATATACTGGAATAAAGACTCTGTTTTCGTTAAGTCGCTTTTGGGTCCTCATTCACCAGCATAACAGAAGGATCCGACCAAGAATGGACCCAGCGACTACGGATTCTCGTAACACTGCCGTCGAGATCCAGGGAGCTATGCTCGGCAGACACGAGCAGGAATTGTCTGCTGCTCGTCATGCCGTTGAGACCCTGGCCGCTCAGGTTTCCGACCTCTCAGGACAGTTTCAGAGTCTTCGTCTCGTGCCACCAGCTACTTCCTGGTCTTCCGAGTCTCCGGAACCTAGGGTTAATAACCCACCATGTTACTCTGGGCAGTCCACTGAGTGCCGCTCCTTTCTCACCCAGTGTGATATTGTGTTCTCTCTCCAACCCAACACATACTCAAGAGAGAGAGCTCGGATTGCTTACGTCATTTCACTCCTTACTGGTCGGGCTCGAGAGTGGGGCACAGCTATCTGGGAGGCAAGGGCTGAGTGTTCTAACAATTATCTGAACTTTAAAGAGGAGGGTTTTTGATCGTTCAGTTTTTGGTAGGGAGGCTTCTAGGGCCCTGGCTTCCCTATGTCAAGGTGATCGATCCATAACGGATTACTCTATAGAGTTTCGCACTCTTGCTGCCTCTAGTGACTGGAACGAGCCGGCGTTGCTCGCTCGTTTTCTGGAGGGACTCCACGCTGAGGTTAAGGATGAGATTCTCTCCCGGGAGGTTCCTTCCAGCGTGGACTCTTTGATTGCACTCGCCATCCGCATAGAACGACGGGTAGATCTTCGTCACCGAGCTCGTGGAAGAGAGCTCGCGTTAACGGTGTTCCCCCTCTCCGCATCGCAACCATCTCCTCCCTCCGGCTCAGAGACCGAGCCCATGCAGCTGGGAGGTATTCGCATCTCGACTGAGAGGGAACGGAGGATCACCAACCGCCTTTGCCTCTATTGCGGTTCTGCTGGACATTTTGTCAATTCATGTCCAGTAAAAGCCAGAGCTCATCAGTAAGCGGAGGGCTACTGGTGAGCGCTACTACTCAGGTCTCTCCATCAAGATCCTGTACTACCTTGTCGGTCCATCTACGCTGGACCGGTTCGGCTGCTTCATGCAGTGCCTTGATAGACTCTGGGGCTGAGGGTTGTTTTATGGACGAAGCATGGGCTCGGAAACATGACATTCCTCTCAGACAGTTAGGGAAGCCCACGCCCATGTTCGCCTTAGATGGTAGTCTTCTCCCCAGTATCAGATATGAGACACTACCTTTAACCCTCACAGTATCTGGTAACCACAGTGAGAACATTTCCTTTTTGATTTTTCGTTCACCTTTTACACCTGTTGTTTTGGGTCATCCCTGGCTAGTATGTCATAATCCTTCTATTAATTGGTCTAGTAATTCTATCCTATCCTGGAACGTTTCTTGTCATGTGAAGTGTTTAATGTCTGCTATACCTCCTGTTTCTTCTGTCCCCTCTTCTCAGGAGGAACCTGGTGATTTGACAGGAGTGCCGGAGGAATATCATGATCTGCGCACGGTCTTCAGTCGGTCCAGAGCCAACTCCCTTCCTCCTCACCGGTCGTATGATTGTAGTATTGATCTCCTTCCGGGGACCACTCCTCCTCGGGGTAGACTATACTCTCTGTTGGCTCCCGAGCGTAAGGCTCTCGAGGATTATTTGTCTGTTTCTCTCGACGCCGGCACCGTAGTGCCTTCTTCCTCTCCCGCCAGAGCGGGGTTTTTTTTTTGTTAAGAAGGACGGTACTCTGCGCCCCTGCGTGGATTATCGAGGGCTGAATGACATAACGGTTAAGAATCGTTATCCGCTTCCCCTTATGTCGTCAGCCTTCGAGATTCTGCAGGGAGCCAGGTTCTTTACTAAGTTGGACCTTCGTAACGCTTACCATCTCGTGCGCATCAGAGAGGGGGACGAGTGGAAAACGGCGTTTAACACTCCGTTAGGGCATTTTGAATACCGGGTTCTGCCGTTCGGTCTCGCTAATGCTCCAGCTGTTTTTCAGGCATTAGTTAATGATGTACTGAGAGACATGCTGAACAACTTTGTTTTTGTCTACCTTGACGATATCCTGATTTTTTTCACCGTCACTCGAGATTCATGTTCAGCACGTTCGACGTGTACTCCAACGCCTTTTAGAGAATTGTCTCTACGTGAAGGCTGAGAAGTGCGCCTTTCATGTCTCCTCTGTCACATTTCTCGGTTCTGTTATTTCCGCTGAAGGCATTCAGATGGATCCCGCTAAGGTCCAGGCTGTCAGTGATTGGCCCGTTCAAGGTCACGTGTCGAGTTGCAGCGCTTTCTAGGTTTCGCTAATTTCTATCGGCGTTTCATTCGTAATTTCGGTCAAGTTGCTGCCCCTCTCACAGCTCTTACTTCTGTCAAGACGTGCTTTAAGTGGTCCGGTTCCGCCCAGGGAGCATTTGATCTCCTCAAGAAGCGTTTTACATCCGCTCCTATCCTTGTTACTCCTGACGTCACTAAACAATTCATTGTCGAGGTTGACGCTTCAGAGGTGGGCGTGGGAGCCATTCTATCCCAGCGCTTCCAGTCTGACGATAAGGTCCATCCTTGCGCTTATTTTTCTCATCGCCTGTCGCCATCGGAACGCAACTATGATGTGGGTAACCGCGAACTGCTCGCCATCCGCTTAGCCCTAGGCGAATGGCGACAGTGGTTGGAGGGGGCGACCGTTCCTTTTGTCGTTTGGACTGACCATAAGAACCTTGAGTACATCCGTTCTGCCAAACAACTTAATGCACGTCAAGCTCGTTGGGCGTTGTTTTTTGCTCGTTTCGAGTTCGTGATTTCTTATCGCCCGGGTAATAAGAACACCAAGCCTGATGCCTTATCCCGTCTCTTTAGTTCTTCTGTGGCTTCTACCGATCCCGAGAGGATTCTTCCTGATGGGCGTGTTGTCGGGTTGACTGTCTGGGGAATTGAGAGACAGGTTAAGCAAGCACTCACTCACACTGCGTCGCCGCGCGCTTGTCCTAGTAACCTTCTTTTCGTTCCTGTTTCTACTCGTCTGGCTGTTCTTCAGTGGGCTCACTCTGCCAAGTTAGCTGGCCACCCCGGCGTTCGGGGTACACTTGCTTCTATTCGCCAGCGGTTTTGGTGGCCTACTCAGGAGCGTGACACGCGCCGTTTCGTGGCTGCTTGTTCGGACTGCGCGCAGACTAAGTCAGGTAACTCTCCTCCTGCCGGTCGTCTCAGACCGCTTCCCATTCCTTCTCGACCATGGTCTCACATCGCCTTAGACTTCATTACCGGTCTGCCTTCGTCTGCGGGGAAGACTGTGATTCTTACGGTTGTCGATAGGTTCTCTAAGGCGGCACATTTCATTCCCCTCGCTAAGCTTCCTTCCGCTAAGGAGACGGCACAAATCATCATTGAGAATGTGTTCAGAATTCATGGCCTCCCGTTAGACGCCGTTTCAGACAGAGGTCCGCAATTCACGTCACAGTTTTGGAGGGAGTTCTGTCGTTTGATTGGTGCTTCCGTCAGTCTCTCTTCCGGTTTTCATCCCCAGTCTAACGGTCAAGCAGAAAGGGCCAATCAGACGATTGGTCGCATATTACGCAGCCTTTCTTTTAGAAACCCTGCGTCTTGGGCAGAACAGCTCCCCTGGGCAGAATACGCTCACAACTCGCTTCCTTCGTCTGCTACCGGGCTATCTCCGTTTCAGAGTAGTCTGGGATACCAGCCTCCTCTGTTCTCGTCCCAGCTCGCCGAGTCCAGCGTTCCCTCCGCTCAGGCGTTTGTCCAACGTTGTGAGCGCACCTGGAGGAGGGTGAGGTCTGCACTTTGCCGTTACAGGGCGCAGACTGTGAGAGCCGCCAATAAACGTAGGATTAAGAGTCCTAGGTATTGTCGCGGCCAGAGAGTGTGGCTTTCCACTCGTAACCTTCCCCTTACGACAGCTTCTTGCAAGTTGACTCCGCGGTTCATTGGTCCGTTCCGTGTCTCCCAGGTCGTCAATCCTGTCGCTGTGCGACTACTTCTTCCGCGACATCTTCGTCGCGTCCATCCTGTCTTCCATGTCTCCTGTGTCAAGCCCTTTCTTCGCGCCCCCGTTCGTCCCCCGTCCTTGTCGAGGGCGCACCTATTTACAAGGTACGAAAGATCATGGACATGCGTTCTCGGGGACGTGGTCACCAGTACTTAGTGGATTGGGAGGGTTACGGTCCTGAGGAGAGGAGTTGGGTCCCATCTCGGGACGTGCTGGACCGTTCGTTGATTGATGATTTCCTCCGTTGCCGCCAGGGTTCCTCCTCGAGTGCGCCAGGAGGCGCTCGGTGAGTGGGGGGGTACTGTCATGTTTTGTCATTGGTTATCATGTCTTGTCTCTGTGCTTCCCTTCTATTCGTTTCCCTCTGCTGGTCTTATTAGGTTCTTTCCCTCTTTCTATCCCTCTCTTCCCCTCCCTCTCTCGCTCTCTCTCCCTATCGTTCCGTTCCTGCTCCCAGCTGTTTCTCCTACTACCTCATTTACTCTTTTCACACCTGTCCCCTATTTTGCCCTCTGATTAGAGCCACTATTTCTCCCTCTGTTTTCCGCTTCTGTCCTTGTCGGATCCTTGTATGATGTTCGCTGTTCTGTGTCCTTGTCTCGCCCTGTCGTGTTTTACCTTCTTCAGATGCTGCGTGTGAGCAGGTGTCTTAGTCTGCTACGGTCGGTGCCTTCCCGAAGCAACCTGCAGTCTATGGTCGAGTCTCCAGTCAGTCCTCGCTACTAACGAGTGGATTTCAGTTTTCCTGTTTTGTTTTCTCCTTGATATATCCAGGATTATTACTTTTGTCATATACTGGAATAAAGACTCTGTTTTCATTAAGTCGCTTTTGGGTCCTCATTCACCAACATAACAGTTAGTGTCTTAACGACTATTCCATAGGTGCATTTTCATTAATTGTTTATGCTTCATTGAACAAGCTTGGGAAACAGTGTTTAAACCCTTTACAATGAAGATCTGTGAAGTTATTCTGATTTTGACAAATTATCTTTGAAAGACAGGGTCCTGAAAATGGGACCCTTTTGATCAAATGTTTTATATAATCTTTTTTTACATGAGTACTGACAAGTGACTAAATAATTCCAGCTGCATCAGAAACCAATAAATTGTAAGACTTCTGGATCAATTCATTATGATATTCATTCCATGTATTTGGAAGTAACTAGCTATAATCTCACTGCTAAAAAAAATATGCAGAGAGTTGCTGCATCATTTCAACTATCATTTGTTTAGAATTAAACATGTTTTAATAAAACAATAGAATAGTCTGTCAATGTGGCAAATAAGTAGACATGGCTTTAATTCCAGACAAAGTTTAATTGCTCTGGAGACCAAGGTGAGTTTACACAGCAGTATGCAGGAACAGTTATGGCAATGTACTGTATGACATTTATACAGTAGACGGAAAATATACTACTAACACCTATAATAAATACTACAGTTCTACAATGGGAATACTTGCATATGGCCTGTTTGGGAGGTGCAGTGAGGTGTTCACTTTGATACAAGGGGAGATTGTTGTTATGGACCTTACAAATAAGTTGCTGACTCAAGAGGAGAGTGTATCTAACATACTGTCCGCTGTGTGAGGGATAAATTGCTAATATAGCTCCAACAACACATGCAGGCAAGGGGATTCAGTGCCCTCTGCCTAGCTTCTCCCATGTAGAACAAACTCCCAGAATAATCTGTAGGCCACCAAGAGGTATTGTCTATAAGAGAATGACAAAAACACTATTAGACTTTCATGGGCAATTGTGTACTGTCTGTATTCCTACTGAAGCAGCACGATGCAGAATATTTCCCATCTCACAGGCGCACATTAGCTAGCTACATTAGGCTACAGTACATTTTGGGTATAGCAAACAGAGCTAGTTAGCTTAACTTGGCTTGTGGTATTAGCAAGCCCTGTTATGGCCGAATCGATCACAAAAATATACTGTGCGGGACAACGATCACAAAATTATACTGTACTGAAAAATACTGCCTCATGTGAAAAGAGAACTTAGCTAGATACCGACAGCAAAATAACTTACTTGTTTGTCATTTGCCCTCCCGGTCCAGCTGGTCTAGGCTGCCTCCGCCAGTTGATCTTGAAGTTTCTGAAGAACGCCTGAGACACACCAAAACCCATGTGAGTCGAACCTTCAATGGTCTGTCACATACACATGATCCATGGACTCTGCAGTGACCTCCTCCAGCAAGAGAATTTGTTGCAGCACAGACGTTACTCTTCTGCTGGCATGGCTGGACAGCACCCGCATAGGTGCCACCAGTCGGAGTCTGACCGTGGCTCCCCATCGTTGCTTGCTGGTCTCGCAATTCTTGTTCTCGCTGTCTCAACTCGACTTCAGTGTATTCCGGCTCAAATGAATAGGGCAGTATGTCCCTGTGTTAGTATGTAAAAGAACGTCAAAAAACTTTCGTCGTCAAGCTCTTCTTGGAAAGCGGAATTTTCAGAAGCAGCCATTGTAATTATTTAGCCATCTTGGATAGACAGTGCATGGTAACATAGCTCCCATTAACGTGTAGAAACTAGTACCGGTGCCATTTTGAAAAGCAAAGTAGGGCTCCTGTCAGGCTGTAGTCTTTACAAAGCCAGGGAAAATTAGTCAGCCTAGGTATCCTGCAATGTCGTGGCAGATAGGAACATCGTAGAGACCAGTCCAATGGCTCTATTGAACAAGGCCAACCATATCTACTCGCTGCTAGAATGTATGTGTAATTAGCAAAACACAAAGGCCACAATAATTGCTACAAAACATGACTCCGTTCATTTTTAGATCAGACAGTAGGCTCAATCAAACAATAATGTCATTGGTTGAACTCTCCCGGCGTAAAAATAAAACAAAATACTGCTATGGTGCATAATTATGTCTGAAACACCTCATCACTCATAATGTCTGAAACACCTCATCACTCATAATTATGTCTGAAACACCCCATCACTCATAATTATGTCTGAAACACCTCATCACTCATAATTATGTCTGAAACACCTCATCACTCATAATTATGTGTGAAACACCTCTCATCACTCATAATTATGTCTGAAACACCTCATCACTCATAATTATGTATGAAACCTCATCACTCATAATTATGTCTGAAACACCTCATCACTCATAATTATGTCTGAAACACCTCATCACTCATAATTATGTCTGAAACACCTCTCATCACTCATAATTATGTCTGAAACACCTCATCACTCATAAATATGTCTGAAACACCTCATCACTCATAATTATGTCTGAAACACCTCATCACTCATAATTATGTCTGAAACACCTCTCATCACTCATAATTATGTCTGAAACAACTCATCACTCATAAATATGTCTGAAACACCTCATCACTCATAAATATGTCTGAAACACCTCATCACTCATAATTATGTCTGAAACACCTCTCATCACTCATAATTATGTCTGAAACACCTCTCATCACTCATAATTGTCTGAAACACCTCTCATCACTCATAATTGTCTGAAACACCTCTCATCACTCATAATTATGTCTGAAACACCTCATCACTCATAATTATGTCTGAAACACCTCATCACTCATAATTATGTCTGAAACACCTCTCATCACTCATAATTATGTCTGAAACACCTCATCACTCATAAATATGTCTGAAACACCTCATCACTCATAATTATGTCTGAAACACCTCATCACTCATAATTATGTCTGAAACACCTCTCATCACTCATAATTATGTCTGAAACAACTCATCACTCATAAATATGTCTGAAACACCTCATCACTCATAAATATGTCTGAAACACCTCATCACTCATAATTATGTCTGAAACACCTCTCATCACTCATAATTATGTCTGAAACACCTCTCATCACTCATAATTGTCTGAAACACCTCTCATCACTCATAATTCTGTCTGAAACACCTCTCATCACTCATAATTCTGTCTGAAACACCTCATCACTCATAATTATGTCTGAAACACCTCATCACTCATAATTATGTCTGAAACACTCATCACTCATCACTCATAATTATGTCTGAAACACCTCTCATCACTCATAATTATGTCTGAAACACCTCATCACTCATAATTATGTCTGAAACACCTCATCACTCATAATTATGTCTGAAACACCTCATCACTCATAATTATGTCTGAAACACCTCATCACTCAATTATGTCTGAAACACCTCATCACTCATAATTATGTCTGAAACACCTCATCACTCATAATTATGTCTGAAACACCTCTCATCATCTCTCATTATGTCTGAAACACCTCATCTCTCATTATGTCTGAAACACCTCATCTCATAATTATGTCTGAAACACCTCATCTCTCATAATTATGTCTGAAACACCTCATCTCTCATAATTATGTCTGAAACACCTCTCATCACTCATGTCTGAAACACCGCTTATCACTCATAATTGTCTGAAACACCTCTCATCACTCATAATTATGTCTGAAACACCTCTCACCACTCATGTCTGAAACACCTCTCATCACTCATTATGTCTGAAACACCACTTATCACTCATAATTATGTCTGAAACACATCACTCATAATTATGTCTGAAACACATCACTCATAATTATGCAGGGGTGTTTTTCCAGTTCCCAAATATTGTCTAGCAGTGAAGTTTCCATTTACGATTTTCTTTCTCTCTTTCACTCTCTCTTTCCGTTGCTCTCTTTTTAAGCCACCACCGAAGGATTATCTGAAATAAACACACTTTCTGAGCATGCACTTTGTCCTGCCTTCTGTTCCTTTGCCTTTCATCTGTCGTTCATTGTAAAGCTCGAGGTAAAATATATACGTATATTTTTCTCTTAAAAAGGGAAATGTTGCTTAGTGCCAAAGCACTCTTGTCTCTGGATGCTACAGTGCAGGGATTGGCCTGGCCATTCTAGAGGTGGTATTCATGGTGTGTGGGATTTGAACATCATGTGTATAGCTGTGCTATATTCACACACACCTGGCTGTGAAGGTACCAAAACACAGACAAATACCCCAATGTTATATCCTAAACTCTCTACTTTAAGGTGATAGAAAAGTGTTTTAACAAGCCAATGCAGCCTGACTGTTGTAGTGAAACAGATATGGCCCGTAGTTCCTTTAGTTTCCAGAAAAGTACCCTGCTTTTATCCAGAAAAATGCTGCACTGTTCAAAGGCGTCTTTTGTGTAGCGTGTGTATGCGTCTGTGGTGTTGTTTTTTGCTTATTTATTTGACTCCTCTTATGCCTCTAAGATGTAGAAAAGTATTTGTTTCTCCATTGAAAGAAACAGGTGTCAGGGTCACTGTCCTTGATCCTGCCCACCAACTGCAAGGTTCAAAGGCAAAAACAAAGTCTGTATGAGTGTCCATCACCTGCACACATTGAATTTGCTTGCATTGAGTCCTTCGTCTGTCTCTGTGTACGTGTCACACAGTCTCTCTGAGACAAAGAGCCTCCACGGCGTTGCTGGGTCCCTGGGCCACGCCCCCGATGAGAAACAGCATGTTGGCGGTCTGCAGGGGTGAACAGGAGCAGCGGGGACTGGGCATGGGGGCAGCGTACTCCCAACTCCGCTTCACAGGATTGTAGCTCTCAACCGACGATAGGGGCGACGGCTGGTTACCTGGACACACACACACACACACACCGATGAGATCATGAACACCAATTTACAAATTGTTTGCCCCCTAAAATAAAGGACACAGATGGATCTTCCCTGAAAAATAACAGCTATTCCCTTCTTAACATGAAAATGTGACCATCAATATTTTACAGTTGAGCTAACATTATAGAGAGAGCTGTAGAACACAGGATTGAAGCTTCACAAATAGCTCTGTGTTAGTCAGTGCCTGGCGTAATAGAGGAGCACAAAAGCATGTCTGGTGTGTATCCCCCTCACAGCCACATCATTAGTGTGCCTCCAAGCTACTCCATCACTCTGACCTGTCTGGGGCCAGGACTGCTGCACCCCCCAAATGTCACATTGACGCGCACACACCACAGGAGACAGGCAGACCTGTTCATCACTCTCTCTCACACACACACACACACCAGAGAAGGAGCTATAGGAGCACCGTTTCATTGTAATGGCTGGAATGGGATACATGGAAGGAAGTCTAACATGTAGAGCTTGGTCCTCTGACATACACACATGATCAAACTAACACAACTATACTACCTACTGTTGAACAATGTGAAACACACTCAACCTATTTCACTCTGTCACACATGAGCACACACACAAACACACTTCCGGGATTACACACAAAAACTTAAAGAGAAATAGGCAGGTAAGTGGTATTCTAAATAAAGGCATGTTTTATTCCACCCTCCAGTAAGGTTATATACTCAATGATAAGACAGAAATTGATGATAAGACAAACGTGTCTAAGACTAGGGCCCTGGGGGATAGCTGTGTTGTCGTCTTGAACTGGGGGAGGGGGTCCGTCTGTCTAGTTTAGCAATGGGATCTGCCTCAGTCTCTGAGCCACAGGTGGAATTATGCAGCATGTTGCATCCATCCAGATGGTTGGGGAGTAGACTGTAAAAACAACATGTACATGCACTAGGAGAGATTGGAAGAAGCAAATTAAAACTTGAACTAAAAAAAAAACAAAGCACATACAGTGCCTAGTGAAAGTCTACACACCCCTTGAACAGTTGTCACATTTCGATGCCTTACAATGTCATCTAAAATGGGATTACATTAGAATTTCCCCCAACAGATCTATACAGCCTTCTCCACCATGAAAGTGAAAGAACAAGTACATAACATTTTCTAAATGAATAAAGGATTAAAAACAATATGTCTTCACACCCCAAGAGTTAATATTTAGTGGAAGCACCTTTGGCAGCAATTACAGCTGTAAATACTTGTGACTCTTAGGTCAACATATCGCCATTGTTTTTGTCAAAATTGCTCATGCTCAGTAAATTTGGCTGGGAAGTATTGATGGACAACAATATTCAAACATAATTTGCTCTCACACACACGCAGTAATATGCACATACATTTATACTGACTAAACACATACACCCACTCACATAAAATCATCATATACGCTGCTGCTACTCCGTTTATCATATATCCTGATGCCTAGTCACCTTACATATCTACCTCTATCACTCCAGTATCCCTGCACATGGTAAATATGGTACTGGAACTGACCCTGTATATAGATAGTATGCTTAATTACTTCATATTCTATTCAACACAACAATGGGCCTCAGGACCTCAGAATTTTCTGTTACTGATCGAACGTTACAGCTGGTTTAGTAACCGCATCAACAACATTTTCTGCAACCTTTTAAAAACAACTGCCATTTTGACCACTATCCCCAACAAGTCAGACGAAAACTTAGAGCATATGAAATCTTCCTCTAATTTTCAAATCTGAAAACAGAACAGGAATAGCTTCTACCAATCAAGAGGTAGAGCTGTAACCCATCAACTGCTTTCATTAACCTTTTCACCATGTGTGTTCCGCCTCCTAATTAATTCACATAGAAGTAGACCATTTCACTGTTGAGGACAACTTGAGGCTTGATTGTACCAGACAAGCACCTCTCCAGTGTTTCCCCAGATCAAGTATGCAGACATTTGCGCAGTCTAGCACGAACTGAGGCACATTTTCTGGCTGGTGCTCGCATTGCCTTCATTGTTGTTTTCCTCACAAATGATAACTTTGGACATGTGTGCATTCCAATCAGTCCCTTATTTTCTGTAAACCGTGTGGTTGTTTCTACTGTAGCATATCGTATGTATGCATGTATGGAGCATTGTGTATTCACTGTTATATTCACGTTTTCAGGTTCTGGTGACAAATCATGCATTCTAATTCTTGCATAGATTGTAATGATGTGTAATGATGTTTTTTAAGGTTGTACTGATTATGATGAGCTAATGCTAAGCCATCTGCCAGCTATGTGTGTGGCACCATGTTGCTGACATTATACAATGCATTTTGGGTGTCATGTAAACATTTGTCAGACCAAAGATGTTAACTTAATTAAGTGAATGACGTTTCACTCATCTTTCGAGTAAACTTCCGGAAGTGAATGATCGTAGACGACACACCCCTTTCAACATGCATACTGCAAACAGACCAAACGTATCTTTGGTTGACGCGAAAAAAAGAAAAAAAATAGTGGCGTGCACAAATTACCCATCGTCTGATTAATTTAGATTTTTAGAAAGTGCTTTACTCAATTATTTTGATAAATGGTGAGCTCGCCTGTGATGTGATGAATTGTAAATAGTCATTTCTATTAGCTAATTCATATTGTGGTTTCTGTCAGCCAAGAGTTAGCTAAATATGACTGCTTTTGTTACATCAGTCTTTCCTCAGTTAGCGCTAGGACAAATGTAGCCTACATTTTCCGGTTTGGATGATTGTGTTATGTCTCTACTTCTATGAATGTCTGAAAACTGCATCCCAAAATACACTGGTCACATTCAGGACATAACTTTGGAAGGACTGTGTTTGTGCAAAATGTTTCTGTGAAAAAAGCAGTGGTCATCTCAAATGCTCACTGTTGCGTCAATTGAAACTGGACATTCTAAATAAGCATTCTAATCACACCAGTTTGCGCGTACACTGCAGGGGCCACTGTAGAATAATCACACCCGTTTGTTGGTATGTGGCAAAGGGTTAAATAAGTCTTGTCAGAAGCTAGCAGATTCATTACTTATCAACAACAGCAAATTCCAATAAAACTACATCATGTTTTGAAGTTCACTTTCCTTGCTTTGTTTAACAACACTGACGTGATTTGACTTTAACATTAATCTGAAGACTGTTATTTCTCTTATTAACTATGTTTAATTGTGACAAAGTTATATTAATAATGTAACAATTAACTAATTAGGATCTGGGGCACCATGAGAGCGGTTCTTTAAAAAAGAGTTACCATCTCCCGAATTAAACTCTAAGGGTGGGTTGCACCAAGATGAATGAACTCTTAAACTGGGTTAAATCAAAGTTTATCGATTAATCTTGTTGGACCAAATTTTAAATCTAGTTTAAAATTATTCCTAGTTAAATTAAATCCTTCCTCTCATCTAAATGTAGTTTTCACTTTAAACCTAGATTCATTTTAAGCCTATTGCTCAATGGTTCTACGCAACTGGATGTTTCCAGATGGTGGATGGGGGCCTTTTTGGACTCCACAAGTCAACCGTCTGCAAGATTGTAGTCAGGGTCCAGTGCTATTGCTAGTCTGAAGAATCAGTACATAAGGTTCAAGCCTACAGAGGATACAGCAGCTGGATCTTACAGGAGAGCTAGATTCCCATGTGTACTAGGGGCAATAGACTATGCACACAGTCCTAATCCCAACCCTGGAATGGAGAACTATTCCATAATCGGAAAGGTTACTGCTCAATCAACGTGCAGGCTGTCTGTTATGACAAAGGTCAGCTCACCAACATCGTAGCTAGATTGCCAGGGTCCACCCATGACAGCAGAATCTTTTGGACAATAGTCGTCTGTGTGCAATGCTGGAACAAGGGGCCTAGTAGGTGACAAATATCTATTGTCTTGGTGACAATGGATATGCCTGTAGTGGGTACCTTATGACCCCCCTTTTAAACCCACAGACACAGAAGAGAGAGCATACAACACCTCTCATATCCTGGCAAGAGGTCTCAGAGAGAGTTTTTGGAGTGTGAAAAAAATAATGATTCCCTTACCTAAAGGAGGGGCTCTGCACGAAGATGGACACTACACTGACAATCATTATTGCAGTGCCGGTTCTGTGTAACTTTGGCAGTAGACAAGGAGACAAGCTATCCGAGGAGGCTCTACCTGAGGAGAATGTAGAAGATGGCCAGGTGCAACATGCTGAGGGAAGAACCATCCGAGCATTCTGTACTAACAATAGCAATCAAGCACCCAAGTTAACTTGCTAGCTACTTCCAAACACAAATGAGAGAACAGCTGAACATTACTCGCCCTAGCAAAGCTGGTTAGGCGGTTTTCTTACCCAGAGTGTTGGTTTCTGCAACTGTGCTGTCAGATTGTCCGTTTGTAAATTCAGAGCGTTTCGCTCTCAGAGCACACACTGGGCGATGTGCGCTCACATCGCTAGCTAGCTAGACAATAAACCATAATCCCAACTCATGATGTTACTACCCTGCATGAATCTGCTATCCAACCAGCTATACAACCAGGTTCAATGTTAGCTAGCTAACATTAGGCTATAGCTAGCCAAGAAAATGGCTCTGAGATACGAATAATAAGAACAAACATGTAACATTAGCTAGCGAGCCAGCCAGTTAACGTTAGCTAGCTAACAGTACACTAACTTGAAAGGAAAAGACCATTTCAAAATTAGAAACGTGTAATATCTGAAAATGTAGCTTGCTAGACTATCTTACCCATATACATCATGGATGGATGCGTCTCCTATCAGATGCCATGGTTGCCCTTAGTTTGAAGATGTAATCCGGAGACCGGTGTTTTCCGGAGACCGGTGTTATCTCCTTAGCTACCACACTCAAATTCCACTGATTTCAAAATTCATTCCTTCAGAAAGTGGAGCGCAACACTTATGTAGTTTTACTACACGATACATTAAAAAAGCTGTGTTAGAGATGATTACCTACACATACTGACCAGCTCAAATAGACAGAAGCGTGCTATATGGCAGACCAATCCAAAATCTTCTCTCAGCATATCCAGGCCACTCATTATCTCAGCCAATCATGGCTAACGGGAAGGTTGCTGGCTTAAACTGTGGCTAAACCAACTAGGCTTGTAATTTAACAATTTTATTTGTATTTACAGATGGCATATAAGTTTTAAGGCACATGGCAAAAAAACACATTTAGATTTTTTAAAATCTAGTTTATGTTCAAACGGCTCTCCTGTGAAGTCGTGACCCACGACATACGCCGTTTCCTGAAACTGGTCACAAATAACACTGTTCTATAGATCACCTCTGACCATTCCCATGTTCTATACTAGAAATATTGTTCCAGTATTTGCTTTTGAACGTGTTAGAGTTTCAGCGGGAAAAAGGTCTTGAGACAAAGCACATTCCTTTGGTGAATCTGGAGAGCGCAGGCCTGGATCTTCTCCCTTGATTTACAACAGGAAGTGATGTGTTAATCCCTACTAGTTCTTTCCTTCCCCCTCTACGGGTGAGAGGGGGTCTGATTGAAGTTATTCATTGCAAACCTGATCTGACCTATTTGGATTCTCATGGACAGTCATAACAACGCTATAATGAATCTAGCAAAAAAGAGTTCTGGGTCAGAGTGCAGTATTGATTTAGCTTCATAGCACACACATTTGTTAGAATGTTTCTCACACTGGCTTTAGCCATGGAGGGAGCAAGCCTGCCATAGCTACACGATTTTTGAATCTATTTCGAACCGAACAGCTTGAGCGACAGATAAAATGGCTTTGAAAAAATACAATTTCAGTTAATAAGGAGAGTTATCTACCAAAATAACTACATTATGGCATGACCTGGAACGATACAGAGAAGATTTCTAATACTGTCCTTCTCAGGATCTTGGACCGTGCTCTAAATAACTGGCTATTTTGCCTGTCTGTAAAGAGAAGGGTGGACTGTACGTTGATCCTGCTGCTCTAATTGGATCGAGTGAAGAGGTCTCCCTTCACTCACTTCCTATTTCACCCGATCACTTCTCATCACACTTATTTAAGTTCTCACAACCAACTATCGTGGTTTAGACACGGAACACAAAGACCGACCACAACTACTGACCTCAACCACAAAACCACTGACCGCTACTGACCACAACCACTGAACTAAACACAGACCTACCAAAACTACTGAACTACAAAACGAATGACCACAACCACACAACTACTGACCACAGCTACTGACCACATAACTACAATTACACAACTACAACTACTGATCAAACCACAAAAATACTGACCAAAACTGCTGACCACAAAACTATTGAATTACACAACTTGGGACCACAACAGCACAAATACTGACCACAACAACACAACAACTGACCACACAACTACTGACCACATCCATACTGTAGGGCCCAAAGAACCTGCAACACAACTACTGATCTGGTTTGCACTAGCTCTAGTCCAGCTCTGGTCCTGGGCGTAGTTAATTAGCTCGGGTTCGCACTAGCTCTGGTCTGGCTTTGGTCTGAAATGTACATTTTACAGTGGCAAGAAAAATTATGTGAACCCTTTGGAATTACAACAATAGACAAGCATAGTGTGCATAAACTAATAACACATAAATTATTGTATTTTTCTAAATTATATTGAATGCATCATTTAAACATTCACAGTGTAGGTTGGGAAAGTATGTGAACCTCTAGGCTAATGACTTCTCCAAAAGCTAATTGGAGTCAGGAGTCAGCTAACCTGGAGTCCAATCAATGAGACCAGATTGGAGATGTTGGTTAGAGCTGCCTTGCCCTATAAAACACACCATTTTAGTTTGTTATTCACAAGAAACATTGGCTGACGTGAACCATGCCTTGAACAAAATATTAAGAATTGTTGATTTGCATAAAGCTGGAAAGGGCTACAAAAGTATCTCTAAAACCCTTGATGTTCATCAGTCCACGGTAAGACAAACTGTCTATAAATGGAGAAAGTTCAGCACTGTCGCTAATCCCCCTAGGAGTGGCCGTCCCGCAAAGACTGCTAGTGCACAGCGCAGAATGCTCAATGAGGTTAAGAAGAATCCTAGAGTGTCTGCTAACGACTTACAGAAATCTCTGGAACATGCTAACATCTCTGTTGACGAGTCTACGATATGTAAAACACTGAACAAGAATGGTGTTCATGGGAGGACAACACGGAAGAAGCCACTGCTGTCCAAAAAAAACATTGCTGCACATTAAAGTTTGCAAAAATGCAACTGGATGTTCCACAGCGCATCTGGCAAAATATTCTGTGGACAGATGAAACTACAGTTGAAATGAACATACAACAGATGAAACTACAGTTTGGAAGGAACATACAACACTATGTGTGGAGAAAAAAAGGCACAGCACAGCACACCAACATCAAAACCTCATCCCAACTGCAAAGTATGGTGGAGAGATTATCATGGTTTGGGGCTGCTTTGCTGCCTCAGGGCCTGAACAGCTCTCTATCACCAGAAAAATGAATTCCCAAGTTTATCAAGACATTTTGCAGGAGAATGTCAGGCTATCTGTCCGTCAATTGAAGCTCAGATGTTGGGTGATGCAACAGGACAACAACCCAAAACACAGAAGTAAATTAAAAAACAACAAGCTTCAACAGAAGAAAATGTGCCTTCCGGAGTGGCCCAGTCAGAGTCCTGACCTCAACCCGATTGAGATGCTGTGGCATGACCTCAACAGTGCAGTTCACACCAGAGACCAAGAATTTTGCTGAACTGAAACAGTTCTATAAAAAGGAATGGTCCAAAATTCCTCCTGACCATTGTGCAGGTCTGATCCGCAACTACAGAAAGCGTTTGGTCGAGGTTATTACTGCAAAAGGAGGGTCAACCAGTTATTAAATCCAAGGGTTCACAAACTTTTCCCACCCTGCACTATGAATGTTTACACAACGTGTTCAATAAAAACATGAAACGTATAATTGTTTGTGTGCTATTAGTTTAAGCACTGTGTTTGTCCATTGTTGTGGCCTAAATGAAGACAGATGACCAATTTATGCAGAAATCCAGGTATTTACAAAGGGTTAAAAAAAACAAATCTTGCCACTGTAGCTACTTAAATGTGCATAAATTACCATATAATAACAACCAACAATAATTGTAATTCTTGAACCGTTCACAACTTTCACATGTTCAGTGTATCTTATCCTATCAGCCAACCAATCAATTCAGATTTTCATCTACCTACTTGTTCAACTGGTGACATGAATAAGGGATCATAGCTTTCACCTGGTCAGTCTATGTCATGGAAAAAGCAGTTGTTCTCAATGTTTGTTACACTTAGTGTATATCCTCCACAATCACACATCTTATTCTCCCTCCACCACACACACAGCAATATCTCATATCTTTAGGAGGGTCAGTCAAAGTGAGTTCTCTCCTCAAGCCTCAGGATTTGGGCTCCTATCTGTGACATTATACGCCACCAGCTGCTGCTAAGTTTTTCTGGTTTCCATGGAGACACTCAATGAGCTGCAGATGATATGGACTGGTCGGTGGGGGTTAGGCTACTGTTGTTCTCATCATTTCTGGGGAGAACAAAGTGCCGAGCTGAATCGTCTTTTCATGGTAATCAGAGTACTGCTCAGACCTGCTCTTTTTTATCTTCACAGGAACACACTCCGCCATAGCACTGTGCGGGAAGGACCGCTCCTCCGCTCTTCTCGGGGCTCAAAGCTTCCTGTCACGCCTTTGATTTCCTAACACCTAACCTATATCTCCTCCTCTCTGCTACTAGATGTTTGTTTTCCCGAGGGGGATGTTTTTACTAAATTGGATTTGACCACGTATTCTGTTCTGTGTCAAATGGACCAAGATCATTTTGAAAAAAGTTTTCATTTTAGTCTTTTAGCAGACGCTCTTATCCAGTGAGCAATTAGGGTTAAGTGCCTTGCTCAAGGGCATATTGACAGATTTTTCACCTAGTCGGCTCAGGGATTCAAACCAGCAACCTTTTAGTTGCTGGCCCAACACTCTTCATCGCTAGGCTACCTACCACCCTATTTGGATTGGCCTCAGCAGCATGGGGGTTCTAGCAGAAAGGGATTAGGCACATTAGGACCACTTGCCTGCAATAGATTTTAGGACAGAACTGGACAACGGCACAAAGAAATGTGAGGTCACCGACCTAAAAGCAGCTAAAGAGGGTTAAGCTTCGGTGACTAAATATCACGCCTGAAATAAGCAAATGCCTGAAATGACCAAAAGACATTTAAATCATTAGACCTCTTAGGATTTGTTAGGATATGTGTGTGTGTACACGAGTGACATTCTATTGGGCTGTGCACATAATTGCATATCATCCAACTTCACACAGCCATCTCTTCAAAGTTAATTCAAATATTCTCTAATCATAATATTCATACATATATCAATGGGTCCTCTATATGTGATAAGGGGAGAGAGTGACAGTGAGGGGCGGTCAAGAGAGAAATTAGAACATTTGAGAGAAAAAGGGAAGATAGTCAGAATTGTTTGGGAGATAGATTAAGAGAGAATACAGAGATGGAGCCGCCTTTTCCAGCTTTTCAATGGCAATCTGATGTCACCCTGAAAAGCAGCCCTTTGGCTTCCACACATCCAACACTATGAATAATAAATAGGTGCTTCATCCAGCCTCAAAAGAAAAAGACAGAGACAATTCTCCCAGCTGGCTGTTAAACTAAGAGCAGATCCCTCATTTACCAGCTTTTGACAAAAGTCAGAGGAAGGGAAATATGCCATATAACATATGTGAATCAGAATCCAAAAACATCCTTCTTGGATTAAAATGATCATGCCCAGACTGTTGACATTTCTGAGTGTAACATTTCCTAATTCGTTCTCTCCTCCCGTCTCTCTGTACCAGCCCCCCCCCCCTTGCTCAAACTGTATTCTCTCTCTCTGCATCCTCTCTTCCCTGTGTCTTTCCTCTCTCACTCAAACTCAATGTCCCTCCCTCTCTACCTCTCGCACAAAGACAGTGGGAGCAGTTCTTATGACAGATGCTGAGCTCGCTTCATTGTCTCCTTAAGCTGTGACATGGAGACCCAAATGAACAAATACATTAACCAAATTACACAGAATGTGTACAAAGACAGAGAATAGAATGAATTCCCACACTGTCTCATTATGAGGTAAACTCTGCTCTATGTCCTACTGAGCCACGGCTAAAACTGTAAACTGCTTACAATCACGCAGTGGAGGAAACCCTAACCCTCTGATTACTCATTCTAAACATGATTAATTGTTTTTTTTTTCACAGTATATTTATGATGCAATTCAATCAAGGGGAAAATTGGAAAGCAATGGGAACTTCATTTGCCTAAATTAACATGATTACTTCTCATGGTGTGACTGTCACACTGTGTTACTACGATTCATGCGCAGGTGTTTTGTTTGTTCACATGAACTAGACCTTGAGGTTGTTTTAGTGTTAGGACCTGACCTTGTTGTTGTTAGTGCTGTAAGTGGTGTTGTTATTTGTCAGGGTCAAGTAGTTTATTGGTTCTGGGGTATTTTGCAACCCAAGCATCCATTTGGGCAGTAAAGTGCTCACCTAGTCCACCAGCAACGATGACCCTTCCACCGAGACATCCGGCCACAAAGTCTGCTCTCTTAACCCTCATCCTGGAGGTTCGGGTTGGTTTGATCCAGATACCTGCAACACACAGGGGTCAGAGGACAAAGGTCAGAGAGGAGACTAACATCAAACACTGTTTGACATAAATATTCCAAAATCCCTTTCCGAGCATCATTAACTACATGTATCCAACATACATATCTATTACAACGCAGATGGTTGACCTATTTACAGTGTGGGGGAAACCGGCACCGATACTCTAAATCTATATCTGTTTTATGTCTTTCTCTCCTCTCTAACCCGCTCTCCTTGCCCTCTACTCTGCCTGGGTCTTACTCACCACCTCAGTGTTTCCATCATTCCGTGACACTCACTTAATATGCCATGCCCTCTCTATTTGCCCCAAAATCTTTCCTCCCTCTGCCCCAGTCTAGCTCTTCCTTTCCTCTCTCTCTCTCTATCCTCGTTCTCTCCATTTCTCACTCTCTGCCCCATTTTATCTCCCTCTCCTCTCTGATCTCTCCCTCTCTTTCAGGTAGATAATGTAGATGAAGACAAACGATACTATAGATAGGGAGGCTGCCTATGCTAAGCCTGGGGGAGCTCCATGAATCACTCAGAGCAAAGAGGCCGTCCCAGGTGCACTCTGCTCTGGCTACGTCTGGCGACATGTCTGCCCCACAGCAGATTACATTTTCTAAATTTGGGACAGCGTGCCCTCATTCCCTCTCCACCCTCCCCTTTTCCTCCTCTCTCCTGCACTGCCGGCTAAAAGCCTGACTTCAAGCGCTCAATCTTCTCTCCGTGCCAGGTCTGTCCAGTCAGGGAGAGGACAGCACTGTTCAGGTGGATGAGACATCATTCAGTGGTTTAGTCACAGCAGCAAAGTCTGTGACCTCAGGCAACTCCTGAACTTTCCCTGATAGCTCAGCAGCTCACAATAGGAGGCAAAGAGAAAACCCAACACCTCTCTATGTGACAAATCAAGCTCTCTGTATGTGAGAGACCAGAACACTCCAAGGTCCAGACAACTCAAATGACTGTTACCAGAGTGTAGGCAGCCCAATCATAACTGTCATTAAAAAAAAGTGATATAATTATACAAAAACACTGGATTTGAAATAATAGACAGAAAATGTGTCACTAATGTTATTATATCCCAGAATGTACAGTTCAGATTCTTTCCCTCTAAAGCCATTGCTCCAAAGCACACCCTGTGAGCTTAGAACAGACACTGTTGTTGCGAATTTGCGTTCTCCAAAACGACTTGAACACTCTTAATGAGCCTTCAACACTTGGAGAAGTAGCCAACAAAAACAACTAGGAGGTCAATAAAGGATGATACTAAGGTAGGGAGCGAGGAGGGTAGGAATAAGGGAGGAGGTAGATAACAAGAGAGAGACCATGGGTCGCATTGATGAGGGAGGAAGAGAGAAGGAGAAATATGCACTGAGTGTACAAAACATTAGGAACACCTTCCTAATATTGAGTTGCACCCCGTTGCCCTCAGAACAGCCTCAGTTCGTCAGGGCGTGGACTCGACAATGCGTCAAAAGCAATCCACCGGGATGCTGGCCCATGTTGACTCCAACGCTTCCCACATTTGTGTCAAGTTGGATGGATGTCCTTTATGTGGTGGACCATTCTTGATACACACGGGAAACTGCTGGGCGTGAAAAACCCAGCAGCGTTGCAGTTCTTGACACAGTCAAACCTGTGCGCCTGGCACCGACTACCATACCATGTTCAAAGGCACTTAAATCTTTTGTCTTTCCCATTCACCCTCAGAATAGCACACATACACAATCCATGTCTCAATTGTCTCAAGTCTTTAAAATCCTTCTTTAACCTCTTTCCTCCCCTTCATGTACACTGATTGAAGTGGATTTAACAAGTGACATCAATAAGGGATCATAGCATCACCTGGATTCACCTGCTCAGTCTACAATACAGAAACCAAAAGTATGTGGACACCCATCTATGTCATGGAAAGGGCAGGTGTTCCTAATGTTATGTTACACTCAGTGTTTTTTTTAGGGAGGGAGAAATTGCCACATGCAGAGAAAGACACACGCATGAACACACAAACGCACACACACACACGTATATATACACACTACCGGTCAAAAGTTTTCGAACACCTACTCATTCTAGTGTTTCTTTATTTTGACTATTTTCTACATTGTAGAATAGTAGTGAAGACATGAAACTGAAACTGAAACTAAACTTTTGACCGGTAGTGCACACTATCTACAACCTTCACCTTCTCTTGGTTGGATCCATCACGTCTCTACTGCGCACGCACGCACACACACACACACACTGGATGTACAGTCTAATGGAAGAGGGCAGTCACAGAGTGGCCAGAGCAATTTCCGCCACAGAGGGGGTGAAGCAGAGGGGCCAGAGCCTCAATAATAGATAAGCTTATTGGAACAGATTGGTTTTTCAGCACAGGCAAATGGAGGCAAGATAACATGTAAAAATAGACAGAGGGAAAAAAAGTGAGGCAGTTTAGGAAGCAGGCACAACTTCCCCTGCTATCTGCAGATAAATGGCCATGGCCATTTCTTCTCCCACACAGTGTTTCTGTGCCCAGGGCTCTCTTAGAAGATCTGTCTGCCGCTCTACTGCTCCTCTACTGTTATGATGTATAGGATGATAGCTACAGCACAGGGGCTGGCCAAGGACATACTGGAACTATCTGCCAGTGGACTCGGTCTCTGTTTAAAACTTACTGACACACATTGATGGTTTGAGGTTCTAATTCAATCAAGTACAGGCTCTTTGTTGGTTTGACAATCTTAAGACCTGAGACTTTGTTTCTGGTGTGTTGTTGCCATATATATATATATATATATATATAGTGGGGCGAAAAAAGTATTTAATCAGCCACCAATTGTGCAAGTTCTCCCACTTAAAAAGATGAGAGGCCTGTAATTTTCATCATAGGTACACTTCAACTATGACAGACAAAATTAGAAAAAGAAATCCAGAAAATCACATTGTGGGATTTTAATGAATTTATTTTCAAATTATGGTGGAAAATAAGTATTTGGTCACCTACAAACAAGCAAGATTTCTGTCTCTCACAGACCTGTAACTTCTTTAAGAGGCTCCTCTGTCTTCCACTCGTTACCTGTATTAATGGCACCTGTTTGAACTTGTTATCAGTATAAAAGACACCTGTCCACAACCTCAAACAGTCACACTCCAAACTCCACTATGGCCAAGACCAAAAAGCTGTCAAAATTGTAGACCTGCACCAGGCTGGGAAGACTTAATCTGCAATAGGTAAGCAGCTTGGTTTGAAGAAATCAACTCTGGGAACAATTATTAGGAAATGGAAGACATACAAGACCACTGATAATCTCCCTCAATCTGGGGCTCCACGCAAGATCTCACCCCGTGGGGTCAAAATGATCACAAGAACGGTGAGCAAAACTCCCAGAACCACACGGGGGGACCTAGTGAATGACCTGCAGAGAGCTGGAACCAAAGTAACAAAGCCTACCATCAGTAACACACTACGCCACCAGGGACTCAAATCCTGCAGTGCCAGACGTGTCCCCCTGCTTAAGCCAGTACATGTCCAGGCCCGTCTGAAGTTTGCTAGAGAGCATTTGGATGATCCAGAAGAAGATTAGGAGAATGTCATATAATCAGATGAAACCAAAATATAACTTTTTGGTAAAAACTCAACTTGTTTTGTTTGGAGGACAAAGAATGCTGAGTTGCATCCAAAGAACACCATACCTACTGTGAAGCATGGGGGTGGAAACATCATGTCTTTCTGCAAAGGGACCAGGACGACTGATCTGTGTAAAGGAAAGAATGAATGGGGCCATGTATCGTGAGATTTTGAGTGAAAACCTCCTTCCATCAGCAAGGGCATTGAAGATGAAACGTGGCTGGGTCTTTCAGCATGACAATGATCCCAAACACACCGCCCGGGCAACGAAGGAGTGGCTAAGGAGTATTTCAAGGTCCTGGAGTGGCCTAGCCAGTCTCCAGATCTCAATCCCATAGAAAATCTTTGGAGGGAGTTGAAAGTCTGTGTTGCCCAACAGCCCCAAAACATCACTGCTCTAGAGGAGATCTGCATGAAGAAATGGGCCAAAATACCAGCAACAGTGTGTGAAAACCTCGTGAGGACTTAAAGATAACGTTTGACCTCTGTCATTGCCAACAAAGGGTATATAACAAAGTATTGAGATAAACTTTTATTATTGACCAAATACTTATTTTCCACCATAATTTGCAAATAAATTAATTTTAAAATCCTACAATGTGATTTTCTGGATTTTTTTTCCATTTTGTCTGTCATAGTTGAAGTGTACCTATGATGAAAATTACAGGCCTCTCATCTGTAAGTGGGAGAACTTGCACAAATACTTTTTTGCCCCACTGTATATACACACACACACACACACACACACACACACACACACACACACACACACACACACACACACACACACACACACACACACACACACACACACACACACACACACACACACACACACACACACACACACACACACACACACACACGTGTGTTGACTGACAGGTGAGTTAGGCAGAGAACAGTGCCCCAGCTGGAATATAGAAGCCGTGTGTTTATTTAAAGCCCAGAATCAATCCTCTCTCTCTTTCACACACTACCACTTCTGACTCCAATCACCTCGCTCAATAACCCACAGCCTACCTCTCTCTCTCTTACCCAACGCAGCATCTCCTGCCACATACTCTGACATCTCCCCAACGGGAGGATGCAATATTCCTCTCCACTACATTTCCAATGACATCAAGCGGCCTTGAGTGGAAAGGAAAATATATAGCCTAGTAAACGCAATCCCTCCATGTGGTTCCATTCACTGAGTCTCTGGGGGAGCAGAATGTGCAGTCAGAGGAATTATGGGAAAAGGATCCCTATCTTGTTCGAGATGTGAAAATGAAGCCTATTACTGAGCAGAACAGTACTTTGTGACATACGGTGGGCGACATGGCATTGAGGTCCACGTTGGTCTCCTTTGTGCCATCCATTCTCCAGATTGTCTGCTCCATCGACTGACTGACAGGAGTGTATTCATGATGGCATACAGTACAGCCAGGCCCTCATTAAAAATACACATCGATCTATACAGTCATGTTTGAATCTCAGGTCCTCCCTCCTTATACGCCCGATGGATAAATATAGCCTGTTAATCAGGTCCACTCTCACACACACAAACACAGCCAGGGTCTCAGGTTTGATTAATTACATTCTGAGATTAATTACAAAGATCAATGTGATAATCCACAGGTCTCATGAGGCGAGAGGGACTGTATAGAAGCCCACTCGACATGCCATTTTCACACGCTGCCACGCTTAGCTTCCTACTGTATGTGTGTGCCTGTGTAGTAGATGTACTGTATGTGTGTGCCTGTGTAGTAGATGTACTGTATGTGTGTGCCTGTGTAATAGATGTACTGTATGAGTGTGGCTGAAATCACCCTCTTCCACTTTACACTGCAGGCAGACAGACAGACAGGGAGACAGACAGGGAGACAGACAGGCAGGCAGACAGGCAGACATGGAGAGGGATTCAAGTTCATGGGGTTTTAGGTGAGAGGAAAGGTAAAGAGAAGGATAATTGTTTGACAGAAGAAGAGAGGAGGAGATGGCTAAGAGGGGTGGCATCAGTGGAGTGGTGAGAGAGCGGCGAGGTGTTACTGACAAAATGTGAATGTATTTTTGATGGCATCATTGGACACAGCCGTAACATGCTTTTACAATACAAAGAGTGTGTCAGTGGTTGAATACAGCAAAGGAAACACAAGTGGTGTATGAACAGTACTATTACAGAGACAGCCGGGGCATAATATCTAAATAAACAGGGGTGAAAACACATATCCAAACATACTAGGTTACACTCCCAAAGTCTGTCAGTGGACATGATCAACTCTAATACAGGCAATTAGATTTGGAAATGAAGCCTGCTGTTTGATTCTGCAGTGCTTTGTCATTGGGCTGAATAGTGAAATAAGGCACAGTCACACGCGCTAGGGAGGTAGTGTAGGAATAAAACCCACAGAAAGCTTACTTCCAGCTGGCCTCAGCCCATGAAACACACCCCATAATCTACTGTACATTCCCTGTACAGTACCCTGAGCCCCAGAGAAACCATATCAAATCTGCCTCGCTGGCTGATTCTACAGACGAAAATTAAGACAAATAGGTAGTTTAATACGAGAGATAGACTACTAAAAGTGCCCTAGCTTTACACACAAAAAACATTTATTTCAAATTTCGTGCACAAATTTGTTTACATCCCTGTTAGTGAGCATTTCTCCATTGCCAAAATAATCCATCCACCCAACAGGTGTGGCATATCAACAAGCAGATTAAACAGCATGATCATTACACAGGTGCACCTTGTGCTGGGGGGAAATAAAAGGCCACTCTAAAATGTGCAGTTTTGTCACACAACACAATGCCACAGGTGTCTCAAGTTGAGGGAGTGTGCAATTAGCATTCTGACTGTAGGAATGTCCACCAGAGCTGTTGCCAGAGAATTGAAAGTTAATTTCTCAACCACAAGCTGCCTCCAACGTTGTTTTAGAGAATTTGGCAGTACGTCCAAATCGGCCTCGCAACCGCAGACCACGTCAGCCCAGAACCTCTACATCCGGCTTCTTCACCTGCGGTATCATGTGAGACCAGCCACCTGGACAGCTGATGAAACTGTGGGTTTGCACAACCAAGAATTTCTGCACAAACTGTCAGAAACCGTATCAAGGAAGCTCATCTGCATACTCGTCGTACTCACCAGCGTCTTGACCCGACTACAGTTCGGTGTCGTAAACGACTTCAGTGGGCAAATGATCACCTTGAAGGCAGCTGGCACACTGGAGAAATGTGCTCTTCACAGATGAATCCCGGTTTCAATTGCACCGGGCAGATGGCAGACAGTGTGTATGGCGTTGTGTGGGCAGCGTTTTCCTGATGTCAACGTTGTGAACAGAGTGACCCATGGTGGCGGTGGGGTTACGGTATGAGCAGACATAAGCTAAGGACAATGAACCCAATTGTATTTTATTAATGTCTATTTTAATGCACAGCGATACCGTGACAAGTACCAGAGGCCCATTGTCGTGCCATTCATCCACCACCATCACCTCATGTTTCAGCATGATAATGCACGGCCCAAGTTGCAAGGACCTGTACACAATTCCTGGACGCTTAAAATGTCCCATGTCTTCCATGGCCTGCATACTCTACTCATCAGACATGTCACCCATTGAGCATGTTTGGGACACTCTGGATCGATGTGTACAACAGCGTGTTCCAGTTTCCACCAATATACAGCAACTTCGCACAGCCAATGAAGAGAATTGGAACAACATTCACACAGACCACAATCAACAGCCTGATCAACTCTATGTGAAGGAGATGTGTTGCACTGCATGAGGCAAATGGTGGTCACACTAGATACTGACTAGATATCTGATCCACGCTCCTACCTTTTTTTACGGTATCTGTGACCAACAGATGCATATCTGTATTCTCAGTCATGTGAAATCCATAGATTAAGGCCTAATTCATTTATTTCAATTGACTGATTTGCTTATATGAACTGTAACTCGGTAAAATCTTTGAAATTGTTGCATGTTGCGTTAATAATTTTTATTCAGTGTATTTTATTAGTGGAGTGCTGGAGAATGGAGAATGTTGACAGACCTCTATCTACAACCATGACCTTCTCTTGGTTGGATCCATCACGTCTCTACAGATGAAGAGAGAAGATGTGGAAGGAACCACAGAACGACTGGTCTGAGCCCGTAGCCACAAAGCATCTCAGAGTAGAAGTGCTGATCTAGGAGCAGTTCTACCTTTTAAAATCATAGTTTATAATATTACATGAACAGATCCAAGATCAGCTTTGATTGTGATTGATGTGATTGCTGCAGAGTGAATGTTTACGTCAGCTAAATGAGACAGGGCCAGCCAGACCCTGCTGCTGTTGACTCGTCTCAGTCAAACTGCTGTGGGCTCCTAGAATATAGTACAGGATGCCTACCTAGCTACAGTCATTCAGACTGCTGTATACTGCCCAATTTCCTTTAGGAGGCCGTTGGATTTAGCAGTACGGTAACATGATTTCTGACCCCGAGATTTATGCTTCTGTAGTCTACACACATCACTGTTCTTTCACTCGCCCCTGCTTGCTTCAGTCATAGAAACATTTGAGACAATGCTCTGTTTTGAATATAAATCAGGCCATCGGTTCTATTATCGTCATGGCGGAAGTAAATCCACGCTGCAGGGAGTATTTACCCTGTTTGGATGCAGCGTCCAACATCTCTGCGGCAGGTTTACTCGAGTCATTTACTTTTAAATCACAGGATTTTTCATTAAAGCAGTCAAATGACTTGTTAAACATGTATCAACATAATTATTATTATCATCAAGACGCACAAGGAGCATAGTTAATCATTTTAATTGAAATATAATTCCACCCTAAACTACTGAGGAATTTCCACTATTCAGTTGGTGAGAAAGAAATGGTTATAATAATCTGTGCAACTCTCACGTTCTATTTAAAATATGTTCTTAGGAGTCAACCATGAGACTGAAAGCTGAATAACAAGCATAGATTTTTTCCAGTGAAAATGTCAGACATTTTTCAATTTATTATTTTCACGTCCCATAATTCATTTCAGTTCATTAGTGTGTAATCTGCTTCTCTGTATTATCGGTGATTGGGCATCATGCCGGGAATACTGTATCAGTAGCAACAGATGGAAGGGAGAAATGGAAGGCTTTGGAATGTGATCGAGGTTTTGGATTCAGGTTATGTTCCTTGCAGGCCTTTATACACTACAAACACACAGTAGTCGTGAAAGAAAGAAAGGGGAAGTCAGTTTGAGAAGGGGTAAGAAGGTCCCTGGTGACATTAGGGTGTTTTCTGTTGGAATATCAAAGAGGTTCCTCTCCATCCCTAGAGGGGTGACTTTGATTGACAGGTCGTCTCTAGGAAACAGCGCTGTCTGAGGGTGGCGCTACCCCATCATGCACCACCAATTGAACTTTGAGAGTAAACGGTAACTGTGAGACAAGCTCCATTTTGATTTAGTGATGACTTCTGCCCAGATCTAATCTCTTTATATTTCAGATAAACCTTTTCTTAACTGGAGGCTTTTAGCTGAATCAAACTAGTGGGGAATGCGGAGGTTAGAAACTAGTGTTTGATCATGAGGTGAGGTACCACCTCAAAAGGCAGCCAGTATACAACAGAACATCCTATATTCTATGATCTAGAACATAGAATCTATGTAGATCAACCCCTCCCTCCATCGCATCCCATAAGCCCCCCCCCCCCCCTCACCCCAAAAAGCCTCTTCAGCCCCCACACAAACAGGAGTGTAGACTCACCAGGGACATAGTACAATTTGTGTAGGCCTCTAAGCCCTGTTTGCACCAAAGGCCTACTCTCATCCCCCTACTCTGCCCTAAGCACCATAACCTACACTAATCACATTAACAGCTGGCATTCAGTGAGAGAGGGGGGGAAGGAAGTGCATTAAGACAAATACAAACACAGAAAGTTACAGACCCAGATAGGGCATGATATTGAGTGGGCTAGAGGGTGTACAGTGTATTACGCTGCTCTGGTAAAAGTTACTGATTGATCAATTAGCCAGTAAAGTTTGTCAGTACCTCTCCCCGATAACAGCAGAGTGAAAGGGAAGTGTGATGAAGTTGGCCATTACCTCGTGCACATAAGGTTTCTTGAAGTCAGAAACAGTTCCTCAACATTTTGAATTAGTCAATAAATAGATAAATACAGGTTCAAATCAGGCTAAGAGCTAAAATGCTGAAACAACAATTAAAATATCAGATTCTTTCCTCTATCCTTGCTTCCAACTAACGCCTTCTTATTTAACAGCAGTTGGCATCCTATATGTTGCATTACCACCCCCAACTGAACTGTGGTATAGATCCATTACACCGTGATATAAAAAGGAAACCAGGAAAAATAAAAAATATACATATATTTTTAATTACCCTACCAACTAACCCTATACTCATTAAAACTTTATTCCACTACTTTAACCCTCTCTGATCCAACCCCAGGCCGACGACCTGAGAGGACGGGACACTACCACTCAACACACCCTGTAACTCTTCTGAAGTCAAATCTCCTACCCCCAAGAACTTCTCTGCAGCTGCCACTACAACATCTATTTTCTGTGATTTACGTTCCATCTCTGCGGTACAGTTGATAACCATTGCTATGAATGCTAAAAAGCCAAACTTAATGAAACATATCACTCATTAGCCAATCCCTCTGTTCTGTCACAGTACTACTATTCACAGGGATCCTCTCAGAATCACTCTCCCTTCATCCCTCCTCTACCTTCTTCACTACCTCAGCATACGACACCTTCTGCACTACTCTGACCCTGGTCACCTCAACCTGCCTCTCTCGTACCGGACACTCCGTCTGCGTCGCACCAAACGGCAGGCGTCACAAACACCAGGAACCTTCAACTGCTCCATCTCCACACTTAACGCTACCCCAGAAATCACTCCCTCCAACGGTGCCCTGTACCTAAGCGTAAAGCAAGATAAAGGTCTTTCCCCAAATTGCATCACATGGAGCGCCTGCTCCCTTCAACAGATTCACACCCATCCTCTGCCTCCCACAGTCTTTTCAGCCTCACCGCTTATTCCCTCTAATCCTCCTCCTTTATCCAATTATCGACTTGTTCTGAAAATGTTCTACTTTTCAAGTCTAAATCTCTTTTTTTGCCTCATCAAGGGAAATCCTATGCCCTATACTCAACCTACAGTCGTCCACTATCCCCAGATCCGTTCCATGATATAATGGAGGTCTGCAAACATACCTTTACGGTGCATGCCGCCACCTACAGTGCTGGAGTGGGTGGTCAATCACGGTTCACAACATTAGCTCTACATTACTAAATCCTCTTCCCTGACTCAGTACTCCTGAGAAAAAAAAGGAAAAAAAGTGCCCTACTACCTTCGAAAAGACCCTCCCCCATCTTCCAACTGCCTTTCTCCCCCAAACACATATACACCTGTATTCAATCAACTCAAATTGGTGGGCGGGACCTATAATTACACAATTCGTATTCTACACACATTCAATTGCTGCAGGTGACATGGTGGGAAAACACTTTAACTATGGCAGAATATGAAATATGACTGAAAACAGGGCATTTTAACATCACTAACACAGTCACACACAAATTGGGGAATGTTCAATCTTTTAGTGAGGATGTGCCATCATTCTCAGAGAAACTATTAACCAGAGAGGCAGCCAGAGGATAAAAACTCACTCTCCACCCTCGGCCCTCTACAAACCAACCACCATAATGGCTTTTAACATGGCGCCTGGGGTTTGCTTAAGAGGGAAGGATCTTAATATTGAGTCTTCAATAATAGCTCCTTCATGGGAACTCAAGATGATAATTCAGCCATTACCATTAAGCAGATGTGCAGTACTTAACGTGAGACTGGGGTGGGAATTCAAATGTGTGCATAATAATAGCTATAGAGCACCGGGTCAATTGGATCCCCTTCGTATGGCTGAGTGGCATGTTTCCCAGGCATGGCTGCTCCTTTGTATGGCTGAGTGGCATGTTTCCCAGGCATGGCTGCTCCTTCATATGGCTAAGTGGCATGTTTCCCAGGCATGGCTGCTCCTTCGTATGGCTGAGTGGCATGTTTCCCAGGCATGGCTGCTCCTTCATATGGCTAAGTGGCATGTTTCCCAGGCATGGCTGCTCCTTCGTATGGCTGAGTGGCATGTTTCCCAGGCATGACTGCTCCTTCATATGGCTAAGTGACATGTTTCCCAGGCATGGCTGCTCCTTCATATGGCTAAGTGGCATGTTTCCCAGGCATGGCTGCTCCTTCGTATGGCTGAGTGGCATGTTTCCCAGGCATGGCTGCTCCTTCATATGGCTAAGTGGCATGTTTCCCAGGCATGGCTGCTCCTTCGTATGGCTGAGTGGCATGTTTCCCAGGCATGGCTGCTCCTTCGTATGGCTGAGTGGCATGTTTTCCAGGCATGGCTGCTCTTTTGTATGGCTGAGTGGCATGTTTCCCAGGCTCCTTCATGTGGCTGATTGGCATGTTTCCCAGGCATGGCTGCTCCTTCGTATGGCTGAGTGGCATGTTTTCCAGGCATGGCTGCTCTTTTGTATGGCTGAGTGGCATGTTTCCCAGGCTCCTTCATGCGGCTGATTGGCATGTTTCCCAGGCATGACTGCTCCTTCATATGGCTAAGTGACATGTTTCCCAGGCATGGCTGCTCCTTCATATGGCTAAGTGGCATGTTTCCCAGGCATGGCTGCTCCTTCGTATGGCTGAGTGGCATGTTTCCCAGGCATGGCTGCTCCTTCATATGGCTAAGTGGCATGTTTTCCAGGCATGGCTGCTCCTTCGTATGGCTGAGTGGCATGTTTCCCAGGCATGGCTGCTCCTTCATATGGCTAAATGGCATGTTTCCCAGGCGTGGCTGCTCCTTCGTATGGCTGAGTGGCATGTTTCCCAGGCATGGCTGCTCTTTCGTATGGCTGAGTGGCATGTTTCCCAGGCATGGCTGCTCCTTCGTATGGCTGAGTGGCATGTTTCCCAGGCTCCTTCATGCGGCTGATTGGCATGTTTCCCAGGCATGGCTGCTCCTTCGTATGGCTGAGTGGCATGTTTCCCAGGCATGGCTGCTCCTTCATATGGCTAAGTGGCATGTTTCCCAGGCATGGCTGCTCCTTCGTATGGCTGAGTGGCATGTTTCCCAGGCATGGCTGCTCCTTCATATGGCTAAGTGGCATGTTTCCCAGGCATGGCTGCTCCTTCGTTATGGCTAAGTGGCATGTTTCCCAGGCATGGCTGCTCCTTCATATGGCTAAGTGGCATGTTTCCCAGGCTCCTTCATATGGCTAAGTGGCATGTTTCCCAGGCATGACTGCTCCTTCATATGGCTAAGTGGCATGTTTCCCAGGCATGGCTGCTCCTTCATATGGCTAAGTGGCATGTTTCCCAGGCTCCTTCATATGGCTAAGTGGCATGTTTCCCAGGCATGACTGCTCCTTCATATGGCTAAGTGGCATGTTTCCCAGGCATGGCTGCTCCTTCATATGGCTAAGTGGCATGTTTCCCAGGCATGACTGCTCCTTCATATGGTTAAGTGGCATGTTTCCCAGGCATGGCTGCTCCTTCATATGGCTAAGTGGCATGTTTCCCAGGCATGACTGCTCCTTCATATGGCTAAGTGGACTGTTTCCCAGGCATGACTGCTCCTTCATATGGCTGAGTGGCATGTTTCCCAGGCATGACTGCTCCTTCATATGGCTGAGTGGCATGTTTCCCAGGCATGACTGCTCCTTCATATGGCTAAGTGGCATGTTTCCCAGGCTTCTTCATATGGCTAAGTGGCATGTTTCCCAGGCATGACTGCTCCTTCATATGGCTGAGTGGCATGTTTCCCAGGCATGACTGCTCCTTCGTATGGCTAAGTGGCATGTTTCTCAGGCTTCTTCATATGGCTAAGTGGCATGTTTCCCAGGCATGACTGCTCCTTCGTATGGCTAAGTGGCATGTTTCCCAGGCATGACTGCTCCTTCACATGGCTGAGTGGCATCTCACACGCCCCTCCCTTCAATTCATGGTTCGGTTTGATGGAAACTAAAAGGTTTTCTCCAAAAATAATTTCAACTGAAAGAGTAAGTCAAATGTTCCGTTCAACAGTGAAATCCTAAAGACATGAATACTCCGTTTAAGCACATGGTCGATAGCCAGTATTTATTGAGGTAAACACCGTGTAGTCAAGAAGGTGTATGGTAAGAGCCAGAGTGGTGAGACTGTTCCTTCTTCTTCACCCTATTAGGCTCATAGTCACACATGCTGTCACCCACCAACACACCCACTGTACATAAAACATACTGTATTATCTCCAGGCTGCACAGTAATAGGTGAGGTGATAATGGAATTATGGCCACCTCGCTCTCTCTCCCGCTCTCTTACACACACACATGCACGCACACGCACACAACCCACACTATGTTCCATTAACTGGGCATGCTGTGCAGCCATTCATTTTCATGATGGGACATTTACATGCAAACTGGTTTGATTAAAACATTTGAGGATGTAAAAATGAACCGGTTACAAGCTGCATAACCCTCCTGCTTCATGTAACCAGCCCCAATGTATTAAACTCAAATATATTACATTGCAGCACAGTACAATGGAATTTTCTTCACGACAGGCCTATCTTTCATAGCCTGGCTGACGCAACTCACGTGACTCACAGCCCAGGGAGAGCTGAGACACACTGGTCTGGACAGGAGGCTATTGTAAATGCAGTATTCGCTCGGAAATTGAGCGGACGCATTGATTGGTTCTCTCAAAAGTTGCATCGATTGGTTGCAATCAATGCATCCGCACAATTTCTGAGCGATTTGAAAATCCAACCGTTCTAATGGAAGGGGGCAGTGCTCAGGGCTGTGTGCGGCTGTCCATGTGGGTGTTTGCGTGAGAAAGACACAAAGGAGACACAAAGGAGAACCAACCAGTAAAAGCACAGCCCCCTTCATTATCCATGCATCATACCGACAACATCAAGACAGCCTTTCCAGACTCTGAAGTCAGGAGGACTTTGAGTTAGGTGTTAGCCAGACGATATCTTCATTGCATTCCCCTACAAAAGAGAAACTCCATGAAATGTGTTACAATTGCATTGACACCAGTGGGAAGCGTTTAAATATCCATCAGTTCTGTTTCTTTACAACAAGTTTCTCTTTCTACTATTCACTGCATCGGAATAGACACTTCTAAAATGGAATTTTATGACTATCCTACGAGGCAGAGGGAGATTGAATATAAATGCACTTCTTTGACTGGGCCTGTTTTTGAGCTGCTATTCTATTATCGGTCTGAGGCGATTGCCTGGCCACCGTGCCTTGAGTTTACCCCTGGGTCCTAGCAGGGACGCAATGAATGGAAAGGAATTGAGAGGGAGACAGAGCACACTAACCACAAGATCGCTCACCCATTAAGGACACACACGGGATGACACACACGCACGCACGCACGCACACACACACACACACACACACACACACACACACACACACACACACACACACACACACACACACACACACACACACACACACACACACACACACACACACACACACACACACACACACACACACACACACACACACACACACACACACACACAGGAGGTCACCTTTTCACCGTGAAAAGCTTTGGATGCTTTGTTCTTCAGAATAAATCCAGATCTTCAAAAGCCAAATGAAACTAAACTCATCTGGCTTTTCATTTCAGCAACTGCAAAGGTTATACAGTCTGCCTTATATCAGGACCGGAAATGCACAGCAGGGAGTAAAATATAAAATGTTAATATGGACAGAGAATAAGATTCCCCTCCCACATGCACGCACACGCACACAGACACACACGCTGGGATTAATCCAGAAGTGGAAGGCGAATCATACACAGCACAGTTCTGGAATATCTGTCTCAGTGTACCAGTACGCTGCTGCAGTAGGCAAACATGTGTGATCAAGACCCTATTAGACGGCTCTGTGACTCAGTAACACCCAAACCCACCTTGCCTGACCTCAAGCAGGGATATGCTTTCAACAGTAGTGGAAAGATACAGAAGTGTTTTCTTAGTAGATGTGTTAGGAGAGTAAGCCGAGTGTGTGACAGTAGATAAGGGTTGAGTTGAGTTTATATAACTGAGGTTGATATTACACATTTATGGGTAGCATATACAGTTGAAGTCGGAAGTTTACATACACTTTAGCCAATTACATTTAAACTCAGTCTTTCACAATTCCTGACATTTAATCCTAGTAAAAATTCCCTGTTTTACAGCACTTTATTTTAAGAATGTGAAATGTCAGAATAATAGTACAGGTAATGACTTATTTCAGCTTTTATTTCTTTCATCACATTCCCAGTGGGTCAGAAGTTTGCATACACTCAATTAGTATTTGGTAGCATTGCCTTTACATTGTTTAACTTGGGTCAAACGTTTCAGGTAGCCTCATACAAGCTTCCCACAAAAAGTTGAGTGAATTTTTGCCCATTCCTCCTGACAGAGCTGGTGTAACTGAGTCAGGTTTGTAGGCCTCCTTTGCTCACACACACTTTTTCTGTTCTGCCCACACATTTTCTATAGGATTGAGGTCAGGGCTTTGTGATGACCACTCCAATACCTTGACTTTGTTGTCCTTAAGCAATTTTGACACAACTTTGGAAGTATGCTTGGGGTCATTGTCCATTTGGAAGACCAATTTGCAAGCAAGCTTTAACTTCCTGACTGATGTCTTGAGATGCTGCTTCAATATATCCACATACCTTTCCTCCCTCATGAAGCCATCTATTTTGTGAAGTGCACCAGTCCCTCCTGCAGAAAAGCACCCCCACAACATGATGCTGCCACCCCCGTGCTTCACGGTTGGGATGGTGTTCTTTGGCTTGCAAACCTCGATCTTTGTCCCCATGTGCAGTTGCAAACCGTAGTCTGGCTTTTTTATGGCGGTTTTGGAGCAGTGGCTTCTTCCTTGCTGAGCGGCCTTTCAGGTTATGGCGATGTAGGACTCGTTTTACTGTGGATATAGATACTTTTGTAACTGTTTCCTCCAGCATCTTCACAAAGTCCTTTGCTGTTCTTCTGGGATTGATTTGCACTTTTGGCACCAAAGTACATTCATCTCTAGGAGACAGATCTCCTTCCTGAGTGGTATGACGGCTGTGTGGTCCCATGGTGTTTACTCTTGCGTACTATTGCTTGTACAGATGAACCTAGCACCTTCAGGCATTTGGAAATTGCCCCCAAGGATGAACCAGACTTGTGAAGGTCTATAATTTTTTTCTGAGGTCTTGGCTGATTTCGTTTGATTTTCCCATGATGTCAAGCAAAGAGGCACTGAGTTTGAAGGTAGGTCTTGAAATACATCCACAGGTACACGTCAAATGGACTCAAATGATGTCAATTAGCCTATCAGAAGCTTCTAAAACCATTACATTTTCTGGAGCTTTCCAAGCTGTTTAAAGGCACAGTCAACCTAGTTTATGTAAACCTCTGACCCCCTGGTATTGTGATACAGTGAATTATAAGTGAAATAATCTGTCTGTAAACAATTGTTGTAAAAATGACTTGTGTCATGCACAAAGTAGATGTCCTAACCGACTTGCCAAAGCTATAGTTTGTTAACAAGAAATTTGTGGAGTGGTTGAAAAGCTACTTGTAATGACTCCAACCTAAGTGTATGTAAACTTCTGACTTCAACTGTATAGGGGGTGACAGAATGCTGAGCCAAATAAGTTCATCTTGCAAGTCTGGCTGATTGAACTAGAGTACTGGAGCCCCAAGATACAATATAAATGAACAATATATATTGTTTTCTTTAATTGTGTGACTGGAGCCCCTGTAAGCATGTGTCTGTGTAAACTCTGAATTGACTCACCCTGTTCTGGGTCATACTCCTCCACTGTGCTGACGAAGTGTGGTCTGGAGTAGAAGTTGTGGGGGCCAGGCTGCTGGAGCCCTCCCAGGCTGAAGAAGCCCCGGTCGGTAGAAGCACAGCAGGCGAAGGCCCGGCGGCTGGGGATGCAGGGGTAATGCGTCCAGCTCTTCATTTCCAGGTCAAAGGCCTCGAAGGCTGTGACAGGAAGCTTGCCCTGACGCCCACCTGCCAGGGAGGAATGGAGAGAAAGGAGAGAGGGTCAGAAGGAGTGGGCAGCAGGGCATGAGAGAGAAGGAATGAGAGAGATGACAGGTCAGAATAGGTGGGAGGGACGAGATGTGAGAGCGGGGGAGAAACAGTTGTAAAAATGAATAATAATAACTAAATAAAAACAACATTGGCACTAAATGGATGGTTGGAAATGGTTGACCTTCATTATCTGATTCCATATCTGATAGGAGCAGCCAAATATAAGCTTGGCACCTCCAGATATTAAGATATTTGTATTCTCTCGTTCCATTGGTTTCTCACCTTTCTGATCCTCCCTCTCGCTCTCTGTGACAGCCCCAGGCTCTCTCTCCCCCATGCTCACTCCTGACCCAACAAAACCCACCAAACATGACAGGTACCCAGAGAGAGAGTGTGTGTGTGTGTGTGTGTGTAGAGTTTTCCACTTTGGGTCTGGCTGGCAGTGTGTATAGTGAAGATCATACACCGTGTCAGTCACTCTGCTATGCTGTTGGACCTGCAGGTAGTGAGAAAGGTGTGGATCCTATTGGACTTGGGCTAAAGTTTCTATCCGTGTTTGAGTAGACAGTTTGCACTACAGCATGTCGGTGTCAGAGGCGTGATCAGCCTGGACCTGCCGACAGTATTCCCCCTGTGATCACACACTGATTGCCGACACAGACACAAAGCCTGACATTTACATTTACATTTAAGTCATTTAGCAGACGCTCTTATCCAGAGCGACTTACAAATTGGTGCATTCACCTTATGACATCCAGTGGGACAGTCACTTAACAATAGTGCATCTAAAACTTAGGGGGGGTGGGGTGAGAGGGATTACTTAACCTATCCTAGGTATTCCTTAAAGAGGTGGGGTTTCAGGTGTCTCCGGAAGGTGGTGATTGACTCCGCTGTCCTGGCGTCGTGAGGGAGTTTGTTCCACCATTGGGGGGCCAGGGCAGCGAACAGTTTTGACTGGGCTGAGCGGGAGCTGTACTTCCTCAGTGGTAGGGAGGCGAGCAGGCCAGAGGTGGATGAACGCAGTGCCCTTGTTTGGGTGTAGGGCCTGATCAGAGCCTGGAGGTACTGAGGTGCCGTTCCCCTCACAGCTCCGTAGGCAAGCACCATGGTCTTGTAGCGGATGCGAGCTTCAACTGGAAGCCAGTGGAGAGAACGGAGGAGCGGGGTGACGTGAGAGAACTTGGGAAGGTTGAACACCAGACGGGCTGCGGCGTTCTGGATGAGTTGAAGGGGTTTAATGGCACAGGCAGGGAGCCCAGCCAACAGCGAGTTGCAGTAATCCAGACGGGAGATGACAAGTGCCTGGATTAGGACCTGCGCCGCTTCCTGTGTGAGGCAGGGTCGTACTCTGCGGATGTTGTAGAGCATGAACCTACAGGAACGGGCCACCGCCTTGATGTTAGTTGAGAACGACAGGGTGTTGTCCAGGATCACACCAAGGTTCTTGGCGCTCTGGGAGGAGGACACAGTGGAGTTGTCAACCGTGATGGCGAGATCATGGAACGGGCAGTCCTTCCCCGGGAGGAAGAGCAGCTCCGTCTTGCCGAGGTTCAGCTTGAGGTGGTGATCCGTCATCCACACTGATATGTCTGCCAGACATGCAGAGATGCGATTCGCCACCTGGTCATCAGAAGGGGGAAAGGAGAAGATTAATTGTGTGTCGTCTGCATAGCAATGATAGGAGAGACCATGTGAGGTTATGACAGAGCCAAGTGACTTGGTGTATAGCGAGAATAGGAGAGGGCCAAGAACAGAGCCCTGGGGGACACCAGTGGTGAGAGCGCGTGGTGAGGAGACAGATTCTCGCCACGCCACCTGGTAGGAGCGACCTGTCAGGTAGGACGCAATCCAAGCGTGGGCCGCGCCGGAGATGCCCAACTCGGAGAGGGTGGAGAGGAGGATCTGATGGTTCACAGTATCGAAGGCAGCCGATAGATCTAGAAGGATGAGAGCAGAGGAGAGAGAGTTAGCTTTAGCAGTGCGGAGCGCCTCCGTGATACAGAGGAGAGCAGTCTCAGTTGAATGACTAGTCTTGAAACCTGACTGATTTGGATCAAGAAGGTCATTCAGAGAGAGATAGCGGGAGAGCTGGCCAAGGACGGCACGTTCAAGAGTTTTGGAGAGAAAAGAAAGAAGGGATACTGGTCTGTAATTGTTGACATCGGAGGGATCGAGTGTAGGTTTTTTCAGAAGGGGTGCAACTCTCGCTCTCTTGAAGACGGAAGGGACGTAGCCAACGGTCAGGGATGAGTTGATGAGCGAGGTGAGGTAAGGGAGAAGGTCTCCGGAAATGGTCTGGAGAAGAGAGGAGGGGATAGGGTCAAGCGGGCAGGTTGTTGGGCGGCCGGCCGTCACAAGACGCGAGATTTCATCTGGAGAGAGAGGGGAGAAAGAGGTCAGAGCATAGGGTAGGGCAGTGTGAGCAGAACCAGCGGTGTCGTTTGACTTAGCAAACGAGGATCGGATGTCGTCGACCTTCTTTTCAAAATGGTTGACGAAGTCATCTGCAGAGAGGGAGGAGGGGGAGGGGGCGGAGGATTCAGGAGGGAGGAGAAGGTGGCAAAGAGCTTCCTAGGGTTAGAGGCAGAAGCTTGGAATTTAGCGTGGTAGAAAGTGGCTTTAGCAGCAGAGACAGAGGAGGAAAATGTAGAGAGGAGGGAGTGAAAGGATGCCAGGTCCGCAGGGAGGCGAGTTTTCCTCCATTTCCGCTCGGCTGCCCGGAGCCCTGTTCTGTGAGCTCGCAATGAGTCATCGAGCCACGGAGCGGGAGGGGAGGACCGAGCCGGCCTGGAGGATAGGGGACATAGAGAGTCAAGGGATGCAGAGAGGGAGGAGAGGAGGGTTGAGGAGGCAGAATCAGGAGATAGGTGGGAGAAGGTTTGAGCGGAGGGAAGAGATGATAGGATGGAAGAGGAGAGAGTAGCGGGGGAGAGAGAGCGAAGGTTGGGACGGCGCGATACCATCCAGTAGGGGCAGTGTGGGAGGTGTTGGATGAGAGCGAGAGGGAAAAGGATACAAGGCAGTGGTCGGAGACTTGGAGGGGAGTTGCAATGAGGTTAGTGGAAGAACAGCATCTAGTAAAGATGAGGTCGAGCGTATTGCCTGCCTTGTGAGTAGGGGGGAAGGTGAGAGGGTGAGGTCAAAGAGGAGAGGAGTGGAAAGAAGGAGGCAGAGAGGAAAGAGTCAAAGGTAGACGTGGGGAGGTTAAAGTCGCCCAGAACTGTGAGAGGTGAGCCGTCCTCAGGAAAGGAGCTTATCAAGGCATCAAGCTCATTGATGAACTCTCCGAGGGAACCTGGAGGGCGATAAATGATAAGGATGTTAAGCTTGAAAGGGCTAGTGACTGTGACAGCATGGAATTCAAAGGAGGCGATAGACAGATGGGTAAGGGGAGAAAGAGAGAATGACCACTTGGGAGAGATGAGGATCCCGGTGCCACCACCCCGCTGACCAGACGCTCTCGGGGTGTGCGAGAACACGTGGGCGGACGAAGAGAGAGCAGTAGGAGTAGCAGTGTTGTCTGTGGTGATCCATGTTTCCGTCAGGGCCAAGAAGTCGAGGGACTGGAGGGAGGCATGGGCTGAGATGAACTCTGCCTTGTTGACCGCAGATTGGCAGTTCCAGAGGCTACCGGAGACCTGGAACTCCACGTGGGTCGTGCGCGCTGGGACCACCAGAGTAGGGTGGCCGCGGCCACGCGGTGAGGAGCGTTTGTATGGTCTGTGCAGAGAGGAGAGAACAGGGATAAACCGACACATAGTTGACAGGCTACAGAAGAGGCTACGCTAATGCAAAGGAGATTGGAATGACAAGTGGACTACACGTCTCGAATGTTCAGAAAGTTAAGCTACGTAGCAAGAATCTTATTGACTAAAATGATTAAAATGATACAGTACTGACATGGCGTGCTACAGGTAATATTCATCTGGTTTTATTCATGGACATCACATGTCACAGTCTGTGTATTCAGTTCCATACGACATTATTATTCATCCAAAGAGAACAACTCAAAGGGAGGTAACAGACACATCCTACTGTCGTCCAATGAGCCAAGAAAAGTGTTTGTGCCTGTTCAATTAATCATAACACAGAGTAGAGGGACATTAGACGAGTAGCACTGCTTAACTTTTCTAACTGTGTACATTTATTCGATTTACAGTAGGTACATGTACTATATTGTACAGGGGTGTGGTTGTTATATTGTAACAGTATAACAATGTGATTAGCATAAGGCTAATGAGCAGCCCCGGCCCCTCTCCTACTCAGGAAGCTGAAACATGGGAGTCTGGGAAAATGCTCTGTGGAAAATGTCACATTTACTACACGTCTTCAGTTCAGATCCCTGGTTGTCACACTGGAGTCCAAAAGTATGGGTCTGCGCTGCAGGCTGAGCCTGTTACCTCTCGCCAGCCAGCGAGCACTGTCTGGCAGCCCTGTCTGGAAGCCCTGCGGTCCTCCATCAGTAGACAGAGACAGAGAGAGACAGAAAGAGACAGAGAGACAGAGAGAGTCAGAGAGAGACAGAGAGACAGAGAGAGAGAGAGAGAGAGAGAGAGAGAGAGAGAGAGAGAGAGAGAGAGAGAGAGAGAGAGAATAAAATACAAGATAGAAACGAAGAATAGCTACACATTGCGGGCTGTACACCACTCAGAGTAGCAGCTGATGTGCAGCTGGGCTCCGAAAAGCTTTTCACAGTGAAGATGGGCAGTATTCACATACACACCCACTCAGACAGCTTTGATGACAGACCGCCATATTGAACTGAACCTCATACACACTGGACTGGGTGAGAACTAACAGTCTGGCAGCCTGAAACACAGTCCCATATGCAAGACAAATCATTCTAGAAACCAATGCCACTTTATGACAGTTCTACCCATATAAGGTCATCCGCATACTACAATTTCAGCACCAATCTTATTTTGCCTGTACAACAACATTAAATCATTGAGTTTATGGAGTGCACTGAAAAGGCTACTATATACATGAAAAGGGCATCAACATGTAGCTAGAGTACACTATACATTGTGAACACAGAATCCTTCTCCCACACCTCAACAGGGTGAAATTGATGGGAAGACCCTCGTCCACTTACCCTCAAATCAAATCTTATCAAATCTTATAATAAATCTGATTCAAGTGCTGAATACAACCAATGTAGACCTTACAGTGAAATGCTTACTTACAAGCGCCTAAACAACAATTCAGTTTTAAAAAATACGGATGAGAATAAAAGAAATAAAAGTAACAAGTAATTAAAGAGCCGCAGTAAAATAACAATTACGAGACTATATACAGGGGGGTACCAATACAGAGTCAATGTGCAGGGGCACCGGTTAGTTGAGGTAGTATGTAAATGTAGGTGGAGTTTTTAAAATGACTATGCATAGATGATAACAGAGAATATCAGTGGTGTAAAGGGGGGGGGTGCAAATAGTCTGGGTAGCCATTTTATTAGATGTTCAGGAGTCTTGTGGCTTTGGGCTAGAAGCTGTTTAAAAACCTCTTGGACCTAGACTTGGCGCTCCGGTACCGCTTGCCGTGTGGTAACAGAGAGAACAGTCTATGACTAGGATGGCTGGAGTCTTTGACCATTTTTAGGGCTTTCCTCTGACACCGGCTGGTATAGAGGTCCTGGATGTCAGGAAGCTTGGCCTTAGTGATGTCCTGGGCCATTCACACTACGCTCTCTAGTGCCTTGCAGTCGGATTCTGAGCAGTTGCCATACCACGTAGTGATGCAACCATTCGGGATGCTCTTGATGGTGCAGCTGTAGAACCTTTTGAGGATCTGAGGACCCATGACAAATCTTTTCAGTCTCCTGAGGGGGAATAGGTTATGACGTGCCCACTTAATGATGGTGTTGGAGTCGAGCCTGGCCGAGGAGTCATGAGTGAACGGAAAGTACAGGAGGGGACTGAGCACGCATCCCTGAGGGGCCCCTGTGTTGAGGATCAGCATGCGGATGTGTTGTTACCCACCCTTAATACCTGGGGGCGACCCGTCAGGAAGTCCAGGATCAAGTTGCAGAGGGAGGTGTTTAGTCCCAGGGTCATTAGCTTAGTGATGACCTTGGAGGGCACTATGGTGTTGAACGCTGAGCTGTAGTCAATGAATAGCATTCTTCTAGGCAGAGTTCCTCTGTCCTGTGTCTGTGTTCTTTTGCCCATCTTCATCTTTTATTTTTATTGGCCAGTCTGAGATATGGCTTTTTCTTTACAAATCTGCCGAGAAGGCTAGCATCCCGGAGTCGCCTCTTCACTGTTGACATTGAGACGAGTGTTTTTCGGGTATATCTATCTGCCAGTTGAGGACTTATGAGGCATCTGTTTCTCAAACTAGACACTCTAACGTACTTATCCTCTTGCTCAATTGTGCACCGGGGCCTCCCACTCCTCTTTCTATTCTGTTTAGATACAGTTTGTGCTGTTCTGTGAAGGGAGTAGTACACAGTGTTGTACGATATCTTCAGTTTCTTGGCAATTTCTCACATGGAATAGCCTTCATTTCTCAGAACAAGAATAGATTGACGAGTTTCAGAAGATTGTTCTTTGTTAGCACATATAAAGCACCCACAAGCTACCGGTGGCTGAAAACACAATCATCGTGGGATGAACGAGTGACGAATTTCCAACCAAGAGTGGTCCATTTAAAAATCACTCCTTCCTCCCCCGCCCCTTGCAAGTGTCAACTCGTCAGACGTAGTGATACATCATCAGGAATGTCCACTTAATTTCAGGGCAGAGGGGATTGGGTGTGTCAGACAGACAGTAACATCAGATGGATGTGACAGACAGACAGACAGACAGACAGACAGACAGACAGACAGACAGACAGACAGACAGACAGACAGACAGACAGACAGACAGACAGACAGACAGACAGACAGACAGACAGACAGACAGACAGACAGACAGACAGACAGACAGACAGACAGATAGATAGATAGATAGATAGATAGATAGATAGATAGATAGATAGATAGATAGATAGATAGATAGATAGATAGATAGATAGATAGATAGATAGATAGATAGATAGATAGACGTACCAGCCATGGAGAGGAGGATGTGGTTATACTCTTTTGCTGGGAATGCAGATCACTTATGAATATTAATAAGAAGCCATCTTTTTCAAATGTTTTCCCTCCTACACAGCCATATATGTAGATGTCTCTACTCCTACAAGTTAAAAAAGTATTCTAAAACTAGGACTGTCCACAGCTGCAGTGCTGGTACCAGTGAATGAATGTGAATAATGACCTATCTGTTTCATCTGTTCTCATGACCTATTTGAAATCAGATCGATCATGTTTGCTTAGAGACTCAGAGAACAGATCTACAGCTGTCCCTCACTTCCTGTTTGTTTTCTTTCTGTCTATCCCTCACTCCCTGTCTGCTTTCTTTCTGTCTGTCCCTCACTCCCTGTCTGCTTTCTTTCTGTCTGTCCCTCACTCCCTGTTTGTTTTCTTTCTGTCTGTCCCTCACTCCCTGTCTGCTTTCTTTCTGTCTGTCCCTCACTCCCTGTCTGTTGTCTTTCTGTCTGTCCCTCACTCCCTGTCTGTTTTCTTTCTGTCTGTCCCTCACTCCCTGTCTGTTTTCTTTCTGTCTGTCCCTCACTCCATGTCTGTTTTCTTTCTGTCTGTCCCTCACTCCCTGTCTGTTGTCTTTCTGTCTGTCCTCTTTCTGTCTGTCCCTCACTCCATGTCTGTTTTCTTTCTGTCTGTCCCTCACTCCCTGTCTGTTTTCTTTCTGTCTGTCCCTCACTCCATGTCTGTTTTCTTTCTGTCTGTCCCTCACTCCCTGTCTGTTGTCTTTCTGTCTGTCCCTCACTCCCTGTCTGTTTTCTTTCTGTCTGTCCCTCACTCCCTGTCTGTTGTCTTTCTGTCTGTCCCTCACTCCCTGTCTGTTGTCTTTCTGTCTGTCCCTCACTCCCTGTCTGTTTTCTTTCTGTCTGTCCCTCACTCCATGTCTGTTTTCTTTCTGTTTGTCCCTCACTCCCTGTCTGTTTTCTTTCTGTCTGTCCCTCACTCCATGTCTGTTTTATTTCTGTCTGTCCCTCACTCCCTGTTTGTTTTCTTTCTGTCTGTCCCTCACTCCCTGTCTGCTTTCTTTCTGTCTGTCCCTCACTCCCTGTCTGTTGTCTTTCTGTCTGTCCCTCACTCCCTGTCTGTTGTCTTTCTGTCTGTCCCTCACTCCCTGTCTGTTTTCTTTCTGTCTGTCCCTCACTCCCTGTCTGTTTTCTTTCTGTCTGTCCCTCACTCCATGTCTGTTTTCTTTCTGTCTGTCCCTCACTCCCTGTCTGTTGTCTTTCTGTCTGTCCTCTTTCTGTCTGTCCCTCACTCCATGTCTGTTTTCTTTCTGTCTGTCCCTCACTCCCTGTCTGTTTTCTTTCTGTCTGTCCCTCACTCCATGTCTGTTTTCTTTCTGTCTGTCCCTCACTCCCTGTCTGTTGTCTTTCTGTCTGTCCCTCACTCCCTGTCTGTTTTCTTTCTGTCTGTCCTCACTCCCTGTCTGTTGTCTTTCTGTCTGTCCCTCACTCCCTGTCTGTTGTCTTTCTGTCTGTCCCTCACTCCCTGTCGGTTTTCTTTCTGTCTGTCCCTCACTCCATGTCTGTTTTCTTTCTGTTTGTCCCTCACTCCCTGTCTGTTTTCTGTTTTCTTTCTGTCTGTCCCTCACTCCATGTCTGTTTTATTTCTGTCTGTCCCTCACTCCCTGTTTGTTTTCTTTCTGTCTGTCCCTCACTCCCTGTCTGCTTTCTTTCTGTCTGTCCCTCACTCCCTGTCTGTTGTCTTTCTGTCTGTCCCTCACTCCCTGTCTGTTGTCTTTCTGTCTGTTGTGTCTGTCCCTCACTCCCTGTCTGTTTTCTTTCTTCTGTCTGTCCCTCACTCCCTGTCTGTTTTCTTTCTGTCTGTCCCTCACTCCATGTCTGTTTTCTTTCTGTCTGTCCCTCACTCCCCTGTCTGTTGTCTTTCTGTCTGTCCTCTTTCTGTCTGTCCCTCACTCCATGTCTGTTTTCTTTCTGTCTGTCCCTCACTCCCTGTCTGTTTTCTTTCTGTCTGTCCCTCACTCCATGTCTGTTTTCTTTCTGTCTGTCCCTCACTCCATGTCTCCCTGTCTGTTGTCTTTCTGTCTGTCCCTCACTCCCTGTCTGTTTTCTTTCTGTCTGTCCCTCACTCCCTGTCTGTTGTCTTTCTGTCTGTCCCTCACTCCCTGTCTGTTGTCTTTCTGTCTGTCCCTCACTCCCTGTCTGTTTTCTTTCTGTCTGTCCCTCACTCCATGTCTGTTTTCTTTCTGTTTGTCCCTCACTCCCTGTCTGTTTTCTTTCTGTCTGTCCCTCACTCCATGTCTGTTTTCTTTCTGTCTGTCCCTCACTCCCTGTCTGTTTTCTTTCTGTCTGTCCTCTTTTTGTCTGTCCCTCACTCCCTGTCTGTTTTCTTTCTGTCTGTCCCTCACTCCCTGCCTGTTTTTGGAACTCTCACAGAGTGAGTCAAGACTGTTGCTCTCCTATTCAGCACAGGTTCCTCTGATCCTCATGGTCAATTAGAAACGTGCATATTTAAATGTGTGTGTGGTACAACAGCGTTTACATGTGGAGTGTGTGGCCGTACTGTAGGTCAGATCTGACCAGAGTGACACACAGTTGGGGGAGAGAGAGGGGCCAGTGTTGGCCGGTGCTTGAGCCTGTTTGGCATGGAGGACATGTGTGGCATGTGTCCTGAAACATGTCCCGCAGGCTGCCATTTAACTACCGGCCAACAATCTTACTGTGGTCCACCTGCCTAATTTCTCTTTTGACCTCTCTCTGCATGCTGTCTTCTGAGTGGTCAGAGGCGATGATACTGCCATTCCTCTGGGATGTGACTGGACAGAAGGGGAAGGGATGGGGGCGTGGGGGATGGGGGAGTGGCCTACCCAGCACGTAGATCTTGTTGCCTCTCAGGAAGGAGGCGGCTCCATAGCGGGGCGTGGGCATAGAGGTCAGGGGCTGCCATTGGTCCTTCTCCGGCTCATAAACCCTCACCAGAGCCTGGGGCGTTGTGTCAGCTGCCATCCCTCCAAGCGCATATACCTTCCCATCTGACAGAGGAGAGAGAGGAAGGGAGGGAGAGATAGAGGGGGGAGAGTGGGAGGGAAGGGGGAGAGAGGGAGGGAGAGAAGGAAGGGGGAGAGAGGGAGGGAGTGAGTGCGAGAAGGAGAGATGGGGATAGATAAAGGGAGAAAGTTAAATATTTCCCATGTTGAACTAAAGAGTGGGCGTAATTTCATCAGTTCACGATTCCACTCTCCAGAGTGTTAAAAGAATAAAAGTAAAGAACCAACGAAACAAAAATGCACTTTGGTCTCTGACACTAACCTTGCCTTCATGCTGTGCACCTATCTTGATTAAGATGTGTGTGTGTGATTCATATGTAAACACAGTCCATGGGCCTTGTTTAAAAATACAGATAACCCTGCCTGAAGAAATGTAAATATCTCTGCTGCAGTGACATTAGAATATTAGAAAAAATAACTGGAGAAAGAAAAACGCAAGCTAAGCAAACATGGCCATCCTGCTGAAACACTGCGGTTGCCAGACAGATTAAAAGGGAGGGAAAAAGAGACTAGCGAGAGATGGAGCCAAACACAAACAGATGTCTGCCTTAATGCCACTGAACATTCTGTCAGATACCGAGGAGCAAAATACAATGTATCACTCCCTGCAGAGTGTCTGTAAATAGATGGAACGATGGCTGGATGGCTGGATTGATTAATATATGGATGGATAGATGGGTGGATTGCTAGAAGGCAGAGTAGAGGGAGGGGTTGGAAAGGTCAAGGGGAAAGAGGAGAGGACGGTTGAGGAGAGAAGAGGAGGGTTGGGGAGAGGAGAGGAGGGCTGGGGAGAGGAGAGTTGGGGAGAGGAGAGTTGGGGAGAGGAGAGGAGGGTTGGGGAGATGAGGGTTGGGAAGAGGAGGGTTGGGGAGAGGTGAGGTGAGGAGAGGAGAGCTGGGGAGAGGAGAGGAGGGTTTGGGAGAAGGGAGGAGGATTGGGGAGAGGAGGAGAGTTGGGGAGAGGAGAGGAGGGTTGGGGAGAGTAGAGGAGGGTTGGGGAGAGTAGAGGAGGGGAGGGTTGGGGAGTGTAGAGGAGGGGAGGGTTGGGGAGAGTAGATGAGGGTTGGGGAGAGTAGAGGATGGTTGGGGAGAGTAGAGGATGGTTGGGGAGAGGGGAGGAGGGTTGGGGAGAGTAGAGGAGGGGAGGGAAGGGGAGAGTAGAGGAGGGTTGGGGAGAGTAGAGGAGGGTTGGGGAGAGGGGAGGAGGGTTGGGGAGAGTAGAGGAGGGGAGGGTTGGGGAGAGTAGAGGAGGGTTGGGGAGAGTAGAAGAGGGGAGGGTTGGGGAGAGTAGAGGAGGGTTGGGGAGAGGGGAGGAGGGTTGGGGAGAGGGGAGGAGGGGAGGGTTGGGGAGAGTAGAGGAGGGTTGGGGAGAGGGGAGGAGGGTTGGGGAGAGGGGAGGAGGGGAGGGTTGGGGAGAGTAGAGGAGGGTTGGGGAGAGTAGAGGAGGGTTGGGGAGAGGGGAGGAGGGTTGGGGAGAGGGGAGGAGGGGAGGGTTGGGGAGAGTAGAGGGTTGGGGAGAGTAGAGGAGGGGAGGGTTGGGGAGAGTAGAGGAGGGTTGGGGAGAGTAGAGGAGGGTTGGGGAGAGGGGAGGAGGGTTGGGGAGAGTAGAGGAGGGGAGGGTTGGGGAGAGTAGAGGAGGGTTGGGGAGAGGGGAGGAGGGTTGGGGAGAGTAGATGAGAGGAGGGTTAGCACTCTATTAGCAGTCAGATTTGCGACCGCAGCATTGCACTAATCCGGAGAAGCAGGAGGATTTACTGGAACACTTTCAGACAGAAAGCTAGACCTCAGAATACAAAAACAGTTCTTCCTCTTTTCCCTATCATGCACAGATACCCCCGTGTCCCTGTAGCCTGCTGCACAGATTCTGACAGAGGTTTTGACCTGCTTACTGCTCAGAACATGACTCAGTGCCAAACACACACACACACACACACACACACACACACACACACACACACACACACACACACACACACACACACACACACACACACACACACACACACACACACACACACACACACACACACACACACACACACACACACACACACACACACACACACAGAGAAACGAGGGAGAGAAGAATGAGAGAGGAGAGCATGAAGGAGGATGAGCCAGAAAGAAGAGAGAAAAGACAGTGGCAAAGCAAACTAAAAAGGAGAGATAAGTGGAGAAGAGGCCTGGCAGAGAGATAACAAAGAATAGGTGCTGAGGAAGTCAATCTGAATGCATCCCTGCTTGCCTTTTTAAGGCCATCACTGATTTAACAGTACCTGATTACAAAAAGAATTACAAAACCATTGGAGATTGTACTGCCGCCTCCTCTTCCAGGTCTCCTACAATATCCCTTTATTCCCTACTCATCTCCTTCTATCTGTGTCCACCCTCACCTTCTCTCTGCTCCACTCACCCCCCCTCTCTGCTCCACTCACCCCCCTCTCTGCTCCACTCACCCCCTCTCTGCTCCACTCACCCCCCTCTCTGCTCCACTCACCCCCTCTCTGCTCCACTCACCCCCTCTCTGCCTCACTCACCCCCTCTCTGCTCCACTCACCCCCCTCTCTGCTCCACTCACCCCCCTCTCTGCTCCACTCACCCCCTCCTCTGCACCACTCTCCCCCTCTCTGCGCCACTCACCTCCTATCTGCACCACTCACCCCCTCTCTGCTCCACTCACCCTCCCTCTCTGCTCCACTCACCCCCAGTCTCTGCTCCACTCACCCCCTCCTCTGCACCACTCACCCACCCTCCCCCTCTGCTCCACTCACCCCCCTCTCTGTACCACTCACCCCCTCTCTGCACCACTCACCCCCTATCTGCACCACTCACCCCTCTCTGCACCACTCACCCCCTCTCTGCACCACTCACACCCCTCTCTGCACCACTCACCCCCTCTGCACCACTCACCCACCCTCCCCCACTGCTCCATTCACCCCCTCTCTGCACCACTCACCCCCTCTCTGCACCACTCACCCCCTCTGCACCACTCATCCCATCTCTGCTCCACTCACCCCTCTCTCTGCTCCACTCACCCCCCCTCTCTGCTCCACTCACCCCCCCTCTCTGCTCCACTCACCCCCCTCTCTGCTCCACTCACCCCCTCTCTCTGCTCCACCCAACCCCTCTCTCTGCTCCACTCACCCCCCTCTCTGCTCCACTCACCCCCCTCTCTGCTCCACTCACCCCCCTCTCTGCTCCACTCACCCCCCTCTCTGCTCCACTCACCCCCCCTCTCTGCTCCACTCACCCCCTCTCTGCTCCACTCACCCCCCCTCTCTGCTCCACTCACCCCCATCTCTGCTCCACTCACCCCCCTCTCTGCTCCACCCAACCCCTCTCTGCTCCACTCTGCCCTGGTATGGAGGGCCTCATCTCAGTGAGCACTGTGGTCTGCTCCCTATTAAGATCACAGGTCATAATGGCCCCTCACTTCTCAGAGGGAAAAGAGCAGAGCCCCTCTCACACGCACACAGACCTGTGATTATCTGAGATTATCTGAGATGCGGCCCGCCCACACACCACTCAGGATGATCATTAACATGGTACATCTAGCCAGGGTGTTCAGCACATTCAAACAGAGGAACAACTAAATAAATGACTACTTACAGATATGATGCATAACCATGGGAGTGTGTGTGTGTGTGTGTGCGTGCGTGCGTGCGTGTGTGTGTGTGTTTATGAATGGGAATGAAAGTATCTGTGGATAAACTAATTCAGAAAAGAACAGAGAAAATGACAGTCAATACTTTTGAGAAAACTGCATTCCCAATTTGAGCTTTCACCAACAAAACCTCTTTAAATATGCTTTGATAGAACTATCCCCTGAGAAATGAAATGACGACCTATAAACAAGCAAATATCAAACAGCCATTCAGGAAGACCTGTGGGAACCACCGTACCACAGCAGTCTAAATTCCACACCCTGATTTTCTCACTTGTTCAATGACATTCCTGGGCTTCACTCATTATAATCCTCCACATTAGATTGTCACAGATAGGGATGATTTGGTTGTAATATTTCTGGAGGGCTTGAAGCTCTGCAGGCAATGAGACTCTACACATATCCTCTACACTCACTGTAAACAATACATGAACACAAAACTAATGATATAACATTCTCCATCCTTGCAAGTTCATTCTAATAACATTGAGAAAGCTAAACGTACCCCTTGGGTGTTAATAACAAAACAGTAATCACCTGTGGTTATCTGTTGTCTTTCTCTGTTGTCTTTCTCTGTGCATATAAAACCAATCAACATATGTTTACTGGCTGTGGTTGGAACAGGGTAGAGGTAGGGAGGGGGAGGAAGAGGGGGGTCCCAGCTTCCGCTCTGGGCCCCTGGAGCATCCACCTCCTGCCGGCCCGCCGCCCTGAGGTTCCACGGCACAATCACACGCAGTCTCCTCTAATTAAGGTAACTCTGCTCTGATCTATGCCCGTCTCCCAGGGAGACGCCATGGCAACAGCCACCCAGTAGACATTTAAGGGGTGGAGCACACGGAGCTTGTGCAGGTGGTGCTGACTGGTGGACGATAATAACATACATCATCATGACCCATGACCAGTGTGACACACCAATTAACGATGAACAGAAGAATCGCCGTTACCAACACAGAGCAGAGAGCACACAGCTCTGTGCAGTCACAGAGGGGGAAGACGCAACAACAATAACAGGAAATGAGATACAGATACAGACAATCAACAGCTTTATTCACATGAACAAAGCATAAGATAAAGTCACAAACACACACGGCAGAAAATGTGATGTACTGTATACCCAGTCGACACAGAAACACATCAACCCTGCACGAAGCACATCCTGTTTCTCCAAACAGTCTTATTAACTGACCACACGCTGCTCATCCAGCTCCTCCTGCAACTGCTCTCTTCATCTCACATCCTCTCACTTTGCCTCCACACACACACACACACACACACACACACACACACACACACACACACACACACACACACACACACACACACACACACACACACACACACACACACACACACACACACACACACACACACACACACACACACATAAACACGCACACATGCACACACACACACACACACACAATCACACTCTTTTGAAGTTAGGTTGTTATGTGAAAAAGACACAGAGGCCATCGTTGTCACACGGTGCCTGTACACAGGGCTGACAGGTAACCAGACTGATAGCTATGCACCATAGTCATGGAACACAAGACAGGAACAAACACTCTGGGAGATTTAAGGATTTACAAAGGAGGAAAGACACACAGCGGTGAGATTGAGGGACAATCTAAGAGATAAGAGAGAAAGAGTTGCAGGAGGACAAAGAAGGGTGATATCTAGTGAAGATGACAGGCGAGAGCCTAAAGACAGTTAAATATATGTTATGAAGGTTTTGTATCATTTCAACCAGTAGTTTTGAAATCAGCGCTCACAAGCCAAAATGATTCCCCGAAATGACCCATCGGTCTCAGTCTCCAGTATCTATACGGCAATAGTCTATGTGCCGGGGGGCACATAGGGGTCAGTCTGTTTATCTCCTGTTTGTTACTGGTATTCTGTGTGAATTTAAGTATGCTCCCTCTAATTCTCTCTCCCTTTCTCCCTCCCCTCCCAGAGGACCTGAGCCCAAGGATCATGCCTCAGGACTAACTGTCCTGATGACTCTTGGCTGTCCCCAGTCCACCTGGTCATGCTGCTGCTCCAGTTTCAACTGTTCTGCCTGCGGCTAGGGAACCCTGACCTGTTCACCGGACGTGCTACCTTGTCCCGGACCTGCTGTTCTCGACTCTCTCTCTCTACCGCACTTGCTTTCTCAAACTCTGAATGGTCAGCTATGAAAAGCCAACTGAAATTTACTCCTGAGGTACTGACCTGTTGCACCATCTAAAACCACTGATAAATATTTGACCCTGCTGGTCATCTATGAACGTTTGAACATCTTGAAGAACAATCTGGCCCTAAATGGCCATGTACTCTTATAATTTCCACCTGGCACAGCCAGAAGAGGACTGGCCACCCCTCGGAGCCTGGATCCTCTCTAGGTGTCTTCCAAATATCCTGCCTTTCTAGGGAGATCTTTCCTAGCCATCGTGCTTGTACAGCTGCATTGGTTGCTGTTTGGGGTTTTAGGCTCGGTTTCTGACGATGATGATGTGAAAAGTGCTTTATAAATCAATTTGACTGATTGATTGATGTGTACTTGGTGCATTGAGTTGATTGGAACCCTCCAGCGTGCTGATAATAAAGAATGATTCATTTAAGATGGACTGTAAGTGTAATTTCTACGACAGTGTCAAAACAAGCAAGTATATTGTAGAAAATCATTATACTGTACCATCTATACCACTGTGAAATATATTTTCCATAACCAAAAATATTGTATTTTCAGCAGTTTGAAGCTGGTGTACAAATTGAAAGTAAAAGACACAAGAACTAATCTAAGAACAGGAAATATATAAATAATGCACATCGAACAGATCTACTGCTTCTTAGACATGCTTTCAATGAGAATGACAGACCTACTGCTTCTTAGACATGCTTTCATTGAGAATGACAGATCAACCACTTCTTAGACATGCTTTCAATGAGAATGACAGATCTACTGCTTCTTAGACATGCTTTCAATGAGAATGACAGATCTACTGCTTCTTAGACATGCTTTCAATGAGAATGACAGATCTACTGCTTCTTAGACATGCTTTCAATGAGAATGACAGATGCTTCTTAGACATGCTTTGAATGAGAATGACAGATCTACTTTGAATGAGAATGACTTCTTAGACATGCTTTCAATGAGAATGACAGATCAGACTGCTTCTTAGACATGCTTTCAATGAGAATGACAGATCTACTGCTGCTTAGACATGCTTTCAATGAGAATGACAGATCTACTGCTTCTTAGACATGCTTTCAATGAGAATGACAGATCCACTGCTTCTTAGACATGCTTTCAATGAGAATGACAGATCTACTGCTTCTTAGACATGCTTTCAATGAGAATGACAGATCTACTGCTTCTTAGACATGCTTTCAATGAGAATGACAGATCCACTGCTTCTTAGACATGCTTTCAATGAGAATGACAGATCTACTGCTTCTTAGACATGCTTTCAATGAGAATGACAGATCTACTGCTTCTTAGACATGCTTTCAATGAGAATGACAGATCTACTGCTTCTTAGACATGCTTTCAATGAGAATGACAGATCTACATGCTTTCTTAGACATGCTTTCAATGAGAATGACAGATCTACTGCTTCTTAGACATGCTTTCAATGAGAATGACAGATCTACTGCTTCTTAGACATGCTTTCAATGAGAATGACAGATCTACGGCTTCTTAGACATGCTTTCAATGAGAATGACAGATCTACTGCTTCTTAGACATGCTTTCAATGAGAATGACAGACCAACCACTTCTTAGACATGCTTTCAATGAGAATCACAGACCTGACATTTCTATGTGAGTTGGTCGGTCACCCATAAAAGTCACATATAGCAACTTTAATTAATAGACCAATAAGAAAGTCCAAAACCTCTCTGACAATAACAGCTAGTTTTCAGTTTGTCCCTCTCCTCTCAGACTCCCAGAAGGTCCGAGCAACAAGCTCTTTATGTTTCTTTTTGACCATTTTAATAGAAAACAATCACAGTAAGGTATTTAATTGTTACCCAGAAATGACTTGATATTGAGATAAAACAAAATAGCTGCACTGGACCATTGAGGAGTTTAGTGAAGTAAACACAGTATCTTACGTGATGTTAGGCGGAAGTTACAGAGAAGAGCACATTAGAGGGTACATACTGTATGGTACAGTACATAATGACAGATAGAGAGAAGTATTTGTCATGAGTTAGGTGAGGAGACACTGAAAGGGCTATAGAGAGTTCTAGGTAGACAGAGCTAGACAGAGGAAGCTTGTAGTTCTTAGCGCACAGCGTAGAGTACGTTGTGAACTTAGTGCATGTGGATTTGGGTAATATATGCTTCTACATACAGTACCTGTATGTTGTCTGTACTCCCTTAGATAAAAAGGGTTCCTAAGGGGTTCTTCGGCTGTCTCCATAAAATAACCCTTTTTGGTTGCAGGTAGAACTCTTTTGAGTTCCATGTAGAACCCTCTGTGTAAATGGTTCTACCGTATATGGAACTTAAAAGGGGTTCTACCTGGAACCTACCTGGGGACAGCAGAAAAACCCTTTTAGGTCCTAAGTAGTGTTATGTTCCCCAATAAGAAAAGCAGAAATATCATCACTCAACAGAAATAGGGAACTAACAAATAAGCCACGGACAACCGGAACAAAACAGGTGGAGTTGTAGGAGGGGTTCTCAACGACACTCATGGGGGTGTCCACTGAAAGTTGACTAGCAGTAAGAATCTGGGTCCTAAAAGACACCCACCATAAGTGCCCACTAAAATATCCCCAGAAAAGGCAAAACCAAAATAAAACCCCACACCAACTTGTAATTTGGAGCTAAAAATGGAGCAAACCAAATAGGGAGACAAAATAAAAGGCTTTTGTATTAAAAAATGTAAAGAGGGAGAGCTAAACAGCAGTTAAGCTCTTCCAACATCTCTCATGCCAACTAGAGCATTGGCTCTGCAGCTCTTAAAGGAGAAGTATACCCCAAATCAGAGACTCCCAAGTGATTTCATACATTGAAACTAGTTCAGTGGAGTTTGACCTCTCCACATCTCTCTTCCTGTAGTTCTGTACTGAATCAGCTGGGGGAAAATGGGTCACGTGACTTGTGATGTTGCTGGATGCAGGCCTCACTCTGCTCCATTGCCAGTGAATTCATAGTTCAGAAATCCACAAAGTGTGGACAAATTGAACATTTATTGAAAGTGTACAGCTGAATTAGCTATTTTTGTCAAATGTACAATAGTTTGTGTCAGGAAATGTGTACTTTTCCACCTCAAACATTTACCATTATTATATTTAGCCGACGGCCACAACTGCGGAGATGGGCAACAACTGTTATGTGTGCCCTCGTGGGGGAGACCCTTCAGCCTCGACCATCTACATACAATACCCCATAATAAAAGTGAAAACATGTTTATAGAAATGTTTTCAAAATCATTTAAAATTCAACAAAGAAATATATAATTTACATAAGTATTTACAGCCATGAGTCAATACTTTGTAGAAACACCTTTGGCAGCGATTCCAGCTATGAGTTTTCTGGTGAAGTCTCTAAGAGCTTTCTACACCTGGATTGTGCAACATATGCTCATTAGTATTTTCATAATTCTTCAAGCTCTGTCTAATTGGTTGTTGATCATTGCAAGACATTGCCATAGACCTGAAAATGGTCAAAACTGTAACTCAGCCACTCAGGAACATTCACTGTCTTCTTCGTAAGCAACTCCAGTGTAGATCTGGCCTTGTGTTTTAGGTCACTGTCCTGCTGAAAGGTGAATTCATCTCCCAGTGCCTGTTGGAAAGGAGACAACCAGGTTTTCCTTCCTTTATTTTATCCTATAACTCCCCAGTCCTTAATGATTACAAGCATACCCATAACATGGTACAGCCACCACTATGCTTGGAAATATGGAGAGTGGTACTCATTAATGTGTTGAATTAGCCCCAAACATAACACTTTGTATTCAAAGCCACATTTTTTGCAGTATTACTTTAGTGCCTTGTTGCAAACAGGATGCATGTTTTGGAATATTTGTATTCTCTACAGGCTTCCTTCTTTTCGCTCTGTCAATTGTGGAGTATTGTGGAGTAACTTCAATGTTGTTGATTAATCCTCAGTTTTCTCCTTTCACAGCCATGAAACACTGTAACTATTGTAAATTCACTATTGGCCTCATGCTGAAATGCATGAGCGGTTTTCCTTCCTCTCCGGGAACTGAGTTAGGAAGGACGCCTTTATCTTTGTAGTGACTGGGTGTATTGATACACCATAATAACTTCACCATGCTCAGAGGGATATTCAATGTTTGCCCTTCTTTTGCAAAGCATTGGAAAACCTCCTTGGTCTTTGTGGTTGTATCTCTGTTTAAGGGACCTTACAGATAGTTGTATGTGTGGGGTATGAAGATGAGGTACTGTAGTCATTCAAAAATCATGTTAAACACTATCATTTCATATAGAGTGAGTCCATGCAACTTATTATGTGACTTGTTAAGCAAATGTTTAACTTATTCAGGTGTGCCATAACAAAGGGGTTGAATACTTATTGACTCAAAGACATTTCATTTTTTTATCAATTTCTAAACATTTTGAAAAACATAATTCCACTTGGACATTATGGGGTATTGAGTGCAGGCCATTGAAAAAAAATCTCAATGTAATCTATTTTAAATTCAGGCTGTAACACGACAAAATATGGAACAAGTGAAGGAGCATGAAGAAAGCACTTTAAATACTCCTGCAGCCAACCGAGCAGCACTGCGTGTGTATAGCCAGCTCTTCAGGGACGATGCATAAGCACTTTAAATACTCCTGCAGCCAACCGAGCAGCACTGCGTGTGTATAGCCAGCTCTTCAGGGACGATGCATAAGCACTTTAAATACTCCTGCAGCCAACCGAGCAGCACTGCGTGTGTATAGCCAGCTCTTCAGGGACGATGCATAAGAACAAGATATACAATCAGAAATGATGGAGACAGAAAACCGAAGGATATTAAAAGATACAATTGCGCTAATGTGAAAACATAAACCCACTAATGATTCCTCCCATAGCAGTATATAATACATTATCATTCAATGAAGTGAAGGTTAGCTACTTATAGTACTCTTTGGAAAGGCCCAGCTGGAACAGGGTTGCATCTCTGATTCATCCTTGGAATAAAATCCAGGTCACCAGAGTTCCTCATCTGTCGGCATTGGAGCCAGTTGCCACAACTGCACCACCGGTCTGTGTTGATCCTGGGGATGGGTTGGGGCTGTGGTCCAGCTGCTGTTGCAGCTTCGGTGGCTAGAGCGGCAGCGGCCATCTGAAGCTCAACTTGCCTCAATTATTCATCCGAATACTCAGGCTCAAATAAATATGGTTCGACAACACCATCGGCACCCATCCAGTAGTTTTCCTCATCACTTGTGAGTATTTCGTCATTAGACATATTTGTAGTTTGCTGTTTACTTTGTATAACTAATGTGCAATGCTCAGTTATTACCCATCTCGTCTGCTGTGGCAGTCGGCTACATAAAACCATTATTTAAAATAATCGCAAATGTTTTAGGAGGAAAAGTACACATTTCCTGACTCAAAACTGAATGTACATTTGACAAAAATAGCTCATTCACCTGTACATTTTCAATGAAACAATGAATTTGTCCATACTTCGCAGATTTCTGAATCATGAATTCACTGGCAACGGAGCAGAGCGAGGCCGGCATCCAGCAACAGCACGACTAGTTTTTGCAGCTGTTTCAGTACAGCACAGCCACGTCATCTCCTTGCTCTCAGGGCGGGCTCTGGCCTGGGCCATGACCATGTGGGAGTAGCAATCAGACATTTGTTTTAATTGGCAAAGCTTCACCCAGGAGATGAAGAGGGTTTTTGATCACCCCATCAGTGGCAGGAACACTGCTCAAAGACTCATTGCGCTTCTGCAGGGCAGCCAGAGCATAGCTGATTACACCATTGACATTTGGACGCTCGCCGCTGAGAATACAGAGGCACTTCACTCAGTCTTTCTGAACATACTCAGCGAGGTTCTCAAGGATGAACTGGCTTCCCAGGACAACCCTGACACTCTGGATAAGCTTATCGTTCTGGCCATCCGGATTGACAACTGGCTTCGGGAACGTCGTCGTGAGAGGACGGATGGGTTCCGAGTTGTTTCCAGTGTTTCGGGTTCAGCTGAGGGAGTCGATTCCTCATTCGTTGCACTGCCTTATGCTGCATCTGCTTGTCCTGTACCCTGTCAGAGTTCTCAATTTGGCTCTCTTCAGAAGAGCCGATGCAATTGAGACGCACTAGACTTTCTGCTCTGGACAGAAGGTGCAGGATTAACGAGCAACGTTGTCTTTACTGTGGACGGTCTGGACATTTCTGTGCCTCCTGTCCCAAGCTGACGGGAAACGGGATGACTCGTGAGTAGACGGGAGAATACTGGCGAGTCAGATACAGTCTCCAACTGCCGACACGGTACGCACCTTGTTTTCAGCCATCTTGCGGTGGGACAATGAGCAGTTGGACGTTCCTGCTTTCATAGGCTACCGGCTGTTTTCTGGATCGCACATTAGCTCGCCAACAGGGGCTGTCTCTCACTAAGCTGTATGGTAAACCATCCAAAAGGTCTGGGAAGGTGAAGCAACTCACCATGCCAATTCAGCTATGAGTTCTGGATTATCATGTGGAGTTTATCCAGTTACATTTGGTGGACTCTCCTGAGCTTCCCCTGGTTCTTGGACATCTGTGGCTTTCAAACCATAATCCTCAAGTTGACTGGCCCTCGGGAAGAGTTCTGGGATGGAATCCTTCATGCCAGTTCACATGCCTGCAACTCTCTCCACATGTTTACCCCGGCTGGGGATGACAAGCCTGATCTTTCCCATGTACCTCGGGATTACTGGGATCTGGGTCAGGTCTTTAGCAAACGAAGGGCCAGTGAACAGCCCCCTCACAGGTCCTATGATTGTGCCATCAACCTCCTCTCAGGTCCAGAGACCGCAGCCATGAACAGTTATAATAAGGAGGGGCTGGCGGCTGGTTTTATTCGGCCGTCCACTTCACCTGCAGGAGCGGGTATTTTTCTATGTTGGAAAGAGCGGTGGGGGATTACGTCCCTGCATCGATTATCGGGGTTTAAATAACATTACCATCAAGAACCGTTACCCTCTTCCTCTTGTCGTCAGCCTTTGAGAGACTCTGATTTCGGATTTCTCAAAATGTGATTTATGGAACACGTACAATCTGGTGCGCATCAGACAGGGAGCCAAGTGGAAGACAGCATTCAACACCCCAAATGGACATTATGAGTACCGTGTCATAACGATTGGCTCCAGCCTTTTTCCAGGCCGTGCTGTGCGACTTCCTTCACCAGTTCGTGTTGTGTACCTGGATGACATCCTCATCTTCTCCAGGTTTATGTTTGAACACATCCAACATGTTCGCCATGTTCTTCAAAGACTCCTCTCTCACCACTTCTTTGTGAAGGCTGAACAGTTTGAGTTTCACGTTCCTCAGATCACCTTCTTTGGGTACATTGTATCTCAGGGCTGTGTACAGATGGACTCCCAAAGGGTAGGAGCGGTGGTCAACTGGCCACGGCCCAGCACAGTCAAGCAAGTACAGCGTTTTTGGGGTTTTGCTCATTTCTACTGGAGATTTGTGAGATACTTTAGTTTGGTGGCTGTGCCATTGACAGCGCTCACCAAGGGTTCGGCTGGGCATGTAAGCTAGACCCCTGCTGCTGAGAAGGTGTTCTAGGACCTGAAACATTGGTTTTCGCCTGCACCCATTCTAGTTCATGCGGATTCTTCTCTTCCCTTCGTGGTAGAGGTGGATGCCTCTGTCACAGTTTCTGTGTTATATGATTGTTGTTTCCTCAGTTTACTGCTGGAGGGCACCCTTAGCCTTTTTTCTACTTTCCAGATAACCCTGGGTATTACTTATTGGATTCACCTGTGTTTAATTACCTTCTCTGTTCACCTAGTTGCCTTGTTATTTAGGTTCCTCAGATGGCCGGAATCTTTGCTTAGGTCTCATGTTTAATTAGTATGCTCTTGTGCTGTTGCCTTGTTTCTGTTAAGACTAAGTAAAAGTTCTGGATTTACCGTTACCGCTGCTTGCTGGGTTTCTTTGCACCTGGGTTCGAGTTCATACTAGCATTATTGTTACACGCACTACAAGAAGAGAGAGGGAGAGAGGGCAAACTCCACTAGTTTTAATGACTTGGGAGCTTCTGCATTTTGGATACACTTCTCCTTTAAATATCACCTGAGAGAGAAAGAGATTAACAAGGTGGAAAGGTGCAACAATTCCTGCCCAACAGGGATTAGGGTGACCACATGCGGGACAACAGGACGATTTTGCGGGACATTTGGGGGACATTGGAGCCTACATTACATTTTTGGGGGGCTTTCAAAAACCCATCCTATAATGTCATAATAAAATAGCTGTTTTGGGCGGGTAACTAATTACGCTATTACATTTGGTTCTGTTATGTAGAAAACTACATAATCATTATGTGATATTCCAAGACTTTACTAAATCAGCCCCATTCTGTGGAAAGTGACAGAGCCACCCTCCGGTGTGCACAGCACTGAATGAGCTAATTGATGCAAACCTAGCCTACACTGTATGATTTATATGCCGTGGAAAATAAGTGTACAGTTGAATTTGGAGGTTTACATACACCTTAGCCAAATACATTTAAACTCAGTTTTTCACAATTCCTAAATTCCCTGTTTTAGGGATCACCACTTCATTTTAAGAATGTGAAATGTGGGAATAATGGTAGAGAGAATGATTTATTTCACACACACACACACACACACACACACACACACACACACACACACACACACACACACACACACACACACACACACACACACACACACACACACACACACACACACACACACACACACACACACACACACAGAGAGAGAGTGATGACAGCCTTTAATAAGCTGGTGATGATGATACGCAGGCGGCAGACTGCAGTAAAACTCTTCCCGCTCTGGCCTAATCTTTGTCGGACCGCTGATGGATGGAGGGTTGATTCCCACTGTGCCATTTAAAGTGCGCACTGCTCTGTCCTCTGAAAAGCCATCAATATCTATACTCTTTATTAGCTCTCAAGATATGTATGGAATGGATAGAAGGGGGTTGGAAGCGTATTCAGCCAGTTCAACATAAATACAAAAGTCAATGAGATTTTGAAGACTGAGACTGTCGGAAAGTGAATGGGCTGCTGTGGTTGTAAGTCGCTCTGGATAAGAGCGTCTGCTAAATGACTTAAATGTAATGTAATGTAATGGTTGGCACACAGACAGTCAATGCCCATAAAAATGGACCCTTTACACACTGAACAAAAAATATGGACTAATTCATTTATTTTAATTGACTGATTTCCTTATATGAACTTTAACTAAAATCTTTTACATTGTTGCATGTTGTGTTCATATTTTTGTTCAGTATAGAATGAATGGATGCTCAATTACTCTGTCAAATCCTTATTCTGTAAACGACCTTGAGGATGAAATTGATCACATAAGATTGCCTCACACAGGCAAGCACACACACATCAGGTTTTTTCTAGATCAAAAAGAGGCTTAGGTTGTGTGCATGGCACAGGGGCGTGGCAGGGAGCGTGGCAATGGGCACCTCTTAGCTGCAGAAGAAAAATCAAACATTTTACAGGTGGGGTTGCCTTTTTAACTCAAATTCCTGTCATTCTACACATTTCTCCGTGGAGGTGAGATGAATTCTTGCCATTGAAAAGCTCATTTCCTACAATGACACATTTTGCCTGCAGCTGACAGAAAATATAGCAATTGAAAGCAAATCTCCTGCAATTCTACATACATGTCACGAGTCCGACCGAGGGTGGTTCCCCTTTTTGGGCGGGTGGATGGATGCTCATCACCGGCCTATTAGCTGCCACTGATTGATTTTTCCTCCCCTCCTTGTATGTTTAGTGGTAGCACCTGTTTATGTTTAATTAGTTTGTCTTTATTAGACAGCCGGCCCGCCTGGTTGTTGTGCGGGATTATTTTATTGTAAACCTTCGGCTCTGTTGTAGAAATCAAACGTTTTAGTCGTGATTTTTTCTATTTGTACTTTTTCCCCTGTGTTTGGGAACGTTACTTTTGTGTGCACCCTGTGGTGCGTTTGGTGCTAGTAAAGACGCACAGCATTGAACTCTGTCTCCTGCATTTGACTCCACCCCCACGACACCCGGAGCGTTACAATACAGTTGAAGTCAGAGGTTTACATACACTTAGGTTGGAGTCATTAAAAGTAGTTTTTCAACCACTCCACACATTTCCTGTTAACAAACTATAGTTTTGGCAAGTCGGTTAGGACATCCACTTTGTGCATGACATACAGTGCCTTGCGAAAGTATTCGGCCCCCTTGAACTTTGCGACCTTTTGCCACATTTCAGGCTTCAAACATAAAGATATAAAACTGTATTTTTTTGTGAAGAATCAACAACAAGTGGGACACAATCATGAAGTGGAACAACATTTATTGGATATTTCAAACTTTTTTAACAAATCAAAAAGTGAAAAATTGGGCGTGCAAAATTATTCAGCCCCTTTACTTTCAGTGCAGCAAACTCTCTCCAGAAGTTCATTGAGGATCTCTGAATGATCCAATGTTGACCTAAATGACTAATGATGATAAATACAATCCACCTACGTTCATCTGTACAAACAATAGTAAGCAATTATCAACCCCATGGGACCACACAGCTGTCATTCCGCTCAGGAAGGAGACACGTTCTGACTCCTAGAGATGAACGTACTTTGAACGTAAGGTGCAAGTCAATCCCAGAACAGCAGCACAGGACCTTGTGAAGATGCTGGAGGAAACAGGTACAAAAGTATCTATATCCACAGTAAAACAAGTCCTATATCGACATCACATGAAAGGCCGCTCAGCAAGGAAGAAGCCACTGCTCCAAAACCATAAACGCCATAAAAAAGCAAGACTACGGTTTGCAACTGCACTTGGGGACAAAGATCGTACTTTTTGGAGAAAGTTCCTCTGGTCTGATGAAACAAAAACATAACTGTTCGGCCATAATGAACATCATTATGTTTGGAGGAAAAAGGGGGAGGCTTGCAAGCCAAAGAACATCATCCCAACTGTGAAGCACGGGGGAAGCAGCATCATGTTGTGGGAGTGCTTTGCTGCAGGAAGGACTGGTGCACTTCACAAAATAGATGGCATCATGAGGATGGAAAATTATGTGGATATATTGAAGCAACATCTCAAGACATCAGTCCGGAAGTCAAAGCTTGCTTGCAAATGGGTCTTCCAAATGGACAATGACCCCAATCATACTTCTAAAGTTGTGGCAATATGGCTTAAGGACAACAAAGTCTAGGTATTGGAGTGGCCATCACAAAGTCCTGACATCAATCCTATATAAAATTTGTGGGCAGAACTGAAAAGGTGTGTGCGAGCAAGGAGGCCTACAAACCTGACTCAAATACACCAGTTCTGTCAGGAGGAATGGGCCAAAATTCACCCAACTTATTGTGGGAAGCATGTGGAAGGCTACCTGAAAAGTTTGACCCAAGTTAAATAATTTAAAGGCAATGCTGCCCAATACCAATTGAGTATATGTAAACCTCTAACCCTGGGAATGTGATGAAAGAAGTAAAAGCTCAAGGTCCTTTTTCTTTGGATCTTCTGGATCTTTTGAGTCACACAAAAACTCCGACAATTAATCCACAGATAAAAGGGGAAACCTAGTAAATGTGTGTAATCTCTCCTCCATCAATCTTCTTCTTCTTCTTCTTCTTCTTCTGTGGACTTTATATGGTGGTTGGTAAACAACTTTAAGGTGCATTACCACCACCAACTGGACTTTAAATGACCCACGTGTGTATATGCTCCTAAAATCCAATGAGGAGAGGGACTTGCAGCGTCAAAAATAGGACAAAGTTCTATTTTAGCACCTGGCTACACACACACTCGTTGACGCGTGCGAGCAGTTTGGATGAAATGATTGAATAACATGTATGTGTACATTTATTTAGCAATTCTTGCAAACGTAACTGGAGCGGTGTGGTCAGCATGTCAGCGGCAAAGTGGCAGACCACACAAGCTCACATAACGGGACTCACTACCGAGTTCCAAACTGCTTCTGGAAGCAACGTCAGTACAAGAACTGTTCGTTGGGAGCTTCATGAAATGGGTTTCCAATGCTGAGCAGCCGCACACAAGCCTAAGATCACCATGCACAATGCCAAGAGTCAGCTGGAGTTATGTAAAGCTCGCCGCCATTCAACTCTGAAGCAGTGGAAACATGTTCTTTGGAGTGATGAATCATACTTCACCATCTGGCACTTCGAAGGACGAATCTGGGTTTGACAGATGCCAGGAGAACGCTACCTGCCCGAATGCTAAAATAACACATCCTAGATCTGAATGAATGAAATATTATTATTAAATACTTTTTCCTTTACATAGTTGAATGTGCTGACAACAAAATCACTCAAATATTATCAATGGAAATCAAATTGATCAACCCATGGATGTCTGGATTTGGAGTCACACTCAAAACTAAAGTGGCAAATCACACTACAGGCTGATCCAACTTTGATTTAATGTCCTTAAAACAAGTCAAAATGACGCTCAGTAGTGTGTGTGGCCTCCACGTGCCTGTATGACCTCCCTACAACGCCTGGGCATGCTCCTGATGAGGTGGCGGATGGTCTCCTGAGGGATCTCCTCCCAGACCTGGACTAAAGCATCCGCCAACTCCTGGACAGTCTGTGGTGCAACGTGGCGTTGGTGGATGGAGCGAGACATGATGTCCCAGATGTGCTCAATTGGATTCAGGTCTGGGGAATGGGCGGGCCAGTCCATAGCATCAATGACTTCCTCTTGCAGGAACTGCTGACACACTCCAGCCACATGAGGTCTAGCATTGTCTTGCATTAGGAGGAACCCAGGGCCAACCGCACCAGCATATGGTCTCACAAGGGGTCTGAGGATCTCATCTCGTTACCTAATGGCAGTCAGGCTACCGCTGGCGAGCACATGGAGGGCTGTGCGGCCCCCCAAAGAAATGCCACCCCACACCATGACTGACCCACCGCCAAACCGGTCATGGTGGAGGATGTTGCAGGCAGCAGAACGTTCTCCACGGCGTCTCCAGACTCCGTTACATGTGCTCAGTGTGAACCTGCTTTCATCTGTGAAGAGCACAGGGCGCCAGTGGCGAATTTGCCAATCTTGGTGTTCTCTGGCAAATGCCAAAAGTCCTGCACGGTGTTGGGCTGTAAGCTCAACCCCCACCTGTGGACGTCGGGCCCTCATACCACCCTCATGGAGTCTCTTTCTGACCATTTGAGCAGACACATGCACATTTGTGGCCTGCTGGAGGTCATTTTGCAGGGCTCTGGCAGTGCTCCTCCTTGCACAAAGGCGGAGGTAGCGCTCCTGCTGCTGGGTTGTTGCCCTCCTACGGCCTCCTCCACGTCTCCTGATGTACTGGCCTGTCTCCTGGTAGTGCCTCCATGCTCTGGACACTACGCTGACAGACACAGCAAACCTTCTTGCCACAGCTCGCATTGATGTGCCATCCTGGATGAGCTGCACTACCTGAGCCACTTGTGTGGGTTGTCGACTCCGTCTCATGCTACCACTAGAGTGAAAGCACCGCTAGCATTCAAAAGTGACCAAAACATCAGCCAGGAAGCATAGGAACTGAGAAGTGGTCTGTGGTCACCACATGCAGAACCACTCCTTTATTGGGGGTGTCCTGCTAATTGCCTATAATTTCCACCTGTTGTCTATTCCATTTGCACAACAGCATGTGAAATGTATTGTCAATCAGTGTTGCTTCCTAAGTGGACAGTTTGATTTCACAGAAGTGTGATTGACTTGGAGTTACATTGTGTTGTTTAAGTGTTCCCTTATTTTTTTTGAGCAGTGTATATAAGTCCATCTTTTCTACATATTTTATATAGTAATTTAAAGTGTATTTCCAAAAATAATATTGTTATTATTATTATTATTTTTAACACTATTTGGACTTTGGCGACCCGAAGAAACGTTTAGGCGGCCTGCCCAAGGATTACAATAGCAGAAAACTCCTTGCACAAATACTGTACACACAGACACAAACAACCACCATAGAAAATGAGTCCAAACCCTCTTGATATGAGATCTGAGGGGAATGATAGGAGGTGAATAGAGAGATATTTACTGGGTGACTTTGCAGGGGTTTTCTGGGACACTTCTCCTTTTGATACCATGAAATGTCACTTACAGAGGGCAACACTGTAAACATATTACTTACACACCTTTACAGTACAGTATGTTGACTGGTCTAGACTAGATCATCCTAGCCTGTTTGATCTGGGATAGAAGATCCTACTAGCTCATTGTGTTGGTCCGCGTCTCTTGCTCTCTCTCCATATACTCTGTCTCATCTCTTTAATTGCTACTGAGATGGACAGTCTTTGTTATGTTGGCTGTAAAATAACAAGGCTGGACTGCATAAACAAACCCATGATGATGTTCTTTCTTGAATGATCAGTCTCTCGTTAGAACCACTAAATTAGAACGCAGAGCCTCACAGTCGTTCAATTTCACTTACTGACCTTTCCTCACCCCTCCCTGTCACCCAGGTGCATAATGCAATCACTAGGCCTCCACTGGCATTTCAATGCCTGGCTGTCTGAGGAAAATAATGAATCAAATAATTTCACAATTAACTACGCCTAACACTGAACCCACAGAGTGGTACCTCCCTGGGATATATATGTCCTCTCTCCATCACTGAAGTCCCGTTTGTTTGTCTGTCTGTCTGTTTGTCTCCCTCCCTCTCTTTCTCTCCCTATTTTCTGTCCTCTTGACCCACAACAGCAGCCTAGACTCACCTCATAGTATCATTGTCAGAGGGAAGCTGAAAGGGAATGACATCTGAGCCTCCCAAGAACGTAGGAGCTTAAACATCCTCTGGTTTGACTACAGACTGAATTAAAATGACGAGAATAAAGAGAACGAAAAAGAGGATATCTTATCTTGTGGGTCATTTTCTTCAATTGAATAGGTCACTGGGTGCAAAGAGTGGAGGAGAGAAATACAGAAGAGCATGATACTCACAGATGCTGGACATTTGGCTCCTGTATGGATATGATGGATATGTCTACATTAATAGCCTTCGTGAGGCTTCTTTGTAAGACTAAAACTGGTCCAGTATAATCAGACTTCCCCAGCCTGTCTACCAGGTTATACACACTAATTAAATTACGTATAAGTAAGCATTAAACTGACAATTAGCAGCAGTAACGATGGTGAAGGTTTGAAAAGGAGACACCGTTTGGAAGCCTCTCTAGAACAACAGAGTGCTGCACAATCCATCTCAGAGGAAGCATTTACTAATTATTTGTTTCTCATTAAGGGCTGTTGTTGCTTTTTTTCCCCACCACTCTCTTGATGGATTCTCTATCAACATAAGTGCTAATGTGATTCTCCTGAAACTGAAATGAGCATCTTGAGAGAAGTGTGTGTGTGTGTGTGTGTGTGTGTGTGTGTGTGTGTGTGTGTATGAGAGAGAGAGAGAGAGAGAGAGAGAGAGAGAGAGAGAGAGAGAGAGAGAGAGAGAGAGAGAGAGAGAGAGAGAGAGAGAGAGAGAGAGAGAGAGCACAGCGGAGGGAAACAGTTCTGCTCCAGGCAGGACGGGGGCAAGGATGAGGTGGAGCGAGACAGGCTGGCTGAGAGATTGTGTGGGCTTGTTTGTCAAACACAAGAGTAGGAACATAAACCTGAAGTGACAGGCTGCTGATACACAGCAGAGGCTAAAGCAGCAGAGTGGACCAACAACAACACCAATACACACCACCCAAGCGCACACACTGTACACACACATTACTGTACACACACATTACTGTACACACACTGTACTGTACACACACATTACTGTACACACACTGTACACACACATTACTGTACACACACATTACTGTACACACACATTACTGTACACACACTGCACACACACACATTACTGTACACACACATTACTGGATACACACTGTACACACACATTACTGTACACACACATTACTGTACACACACTGTACACACACATTACTGTACACACACATTACTGTACACACACATTACTGGATACACACACACTGTACACACACATTACTGTACACACACATTACTGTACACACACATTACTGTACACACACTGTACACACACATTACTGGATACACATATTACTGTACACACACATTACTGTACACACACATTACTGGATACACACACACTGTACACACACATTACTGTACACGCACATTACTGTACACACACATTACTGTACACAAACATTACTGTACACACACTGTACACACACATTACTGGATACACACATTACTGTACACACACATTACTGTACACACGCATTACTGGATACACACACACTGTACACACACATTACTGTACACACACATTACTGTACACACATTACTGGATACACACATTACTGGATACACACATTACTGTACACACACATTACTGTACACACATTACTGGATACACACATTACTGTACACACACATTACTGTACACACACATTACTGGATACACACATTACTGTACACACACATTACTGTACACACACATTACTGTACACACACATTACTGGATACACAAATAAAAACAAATGTGCCGAATACACTTCAAACCACATACACACATTTGACTGCATAAACATTCTGATACAGGTACACGGACACATGGATGGATCTGCAGATAGAAACACACGCACACACACTGTACTGTCGACACACTGGTCCCTGTTCTCGCTAGGACACCAGCTGAAATAAGGTAGCTTGTAAAGCTGTCGGCTAGGCTGGGTGGTGACAGATCTGGGTTAATCAGAGAGAGGTTAGAAGAGCCTTCACTTCACACACTATGAAAACACAGATCCATCACATCATTCTCTTCTCTTCTCTATCACTGACTGAACAAACCCCTCAAGCAGACAAAAAATCAAGCAGACAAAAACAACAGCTCACAGCTTGGCCTTTGCACAAAAGATACTGTAAGTGTCTCAAGAATTAATTGAAAAGTTATTATTTTTAACAACCAATGAAGGCTCCATGCTGTCTGTCTGTCTGTCTGTCTGTCTGTCTGTCTGTCTGTCTGTCTGTCTGTCTGTCTGTCTGTCTGTCTGTCTGTCTGTCTGTCTGTCTGTCTGTCTGTCTGTCTGTCTGTCTGTCTGTCTGTCTGTCTGTCTGTCTGTCTGTCTGTCTGTCTGTCTGTCTGTCTGTCTGTCTGTCTGTCTGTCTGTCTGTCTGTCTGTCTGTCTGTCTGTCTGTCTGTCTGTCTGTCTGTGTGGTGAGCGAACGACCATGCATCTGGCTGTTTGTCATCACACAAAGGGTTCACTGTGCCAGATCCTTTTGTCATCACCTCCACAGACACCAGTCTCTGACAGACACATTTAGTGTACAAATAGACAGAAAGAGACAAGACCATCAAAGATTATAGGGGAACAGCTCCTCTTGCATTAGGTTGCACTCCTTCCCCGGCCTAGGAGATTTATTTGTGCCTTGTGTCCCAGATTGTGTGACTGCCTCCCTTAGGACATGGTGAGTGTCCTGGCATCTAACTCCTAGGCAGCCAGAGTCAGGAGCATGGCAGTTCTGCTGGTTTCACCCATCATCTCCCCAGGCTCCCCAGCCAGAGCCGGGAACCAGCGTTCCACAGGCAAGCCGTGTGTTTACTTTGAGGGCTGGTGCTAATCGCAGGCTTGATGGAATCGTCAGCTGATATTGTCGAGATTATAGAACTCTGATGTAGCGGAACGAGACAGATGGAAGGGATTCACAGAGGAGAGGGAGGAAAACACATGGCATTTCCCCTGCGTCTTGCGTTATCCTGCAGACAGCATTTGGTTGGGTGGGTTGGACAGGAGAGGAAATGGAATGGATTGAGTAAACTGTGCAATAATTGGCTGACGTTCCCAGTTGCATTGTTCGTAAAACACCTGACAACCCCCATTGGGCCACTGATAGATCTTTCTACTTGATTGCAACTGTTCTTTTGTTACACAAGCTCTCTTTCCACCCACACACACTGATGTACAGCTTTACCAGGTATAGACATTTATGTGTTACAGATGACCAAATAAGGGAACACATAAAGCCTGATGAACGTTACCACCCACAGATATATCCTTTTGATCGACCTGACAGGAGAAAGAACACTTGAATGAGATAAAACATTTTTTTTAGCAGCAACCAAAACAAACGAATGTTAAGAGGTGAAAGTGTTTTGGAGGGCTTCTGGCATGCAGGTCTCTGTCATTCTGGAAGCTGAGCGGATTTGCAGGTGCTTTGTCTCCGTGGACACTATTCTTCTCCTCCCAGACAGAGAGACAGAGAGAGTGAGAGGAACGTCTCCAGCTCTTTGGTTTCATCTGAGCAGCAGGCAGCCAATTTGAAGCCTTTTGTCTCCTTAAGTGTTTCTAAGGACTCGAAGGACATGGTGGTTTTATTTTGTTATTGCGAGTAGAGGAGACAGAAATAAAGACAGAGGGAAAAGAGGAGAGAATGGGGAGAGGGGGAAAGGCAGAAACACCACACAAACCTGATGCTACACACAGCCAAAATACCACCAGGTACAGTAGGATACAATACAGACTCCTCCGTGTTCTAGATAGACACATAAACATAGACAAATTACACACACACAAAGTCGCATTTGTCTAGGAAAATGCTTTGTAGCAGATAATAGGTAATAGACAATAATGTTATTTCCTCAGCAACTGCATTGAAACCAGGGAGACCGTTCAAGATTGACGTTGAAATATCTACAGTTGAAGTCAGAAGTTTACATATACCTTAGTCAAATACTTTTCAACTCAGTTTTTCACAATTCCAGTAATGATCACCACTTTATTTTAAGAATGTGAAATGTCCGAATAATAGTAGAGAGAATGATTTATTTCAGCTTTTACTTCTTTCACCACATTTCCAGTGGGTCAGAAGTTTACATACACTCAATTAGTATTTGGTAGCATTGCCTTTTTAAATTGTTTAACTTGGGTCAATAAGTTAGGTGCATTTTGGCCCATTCCTCCTGACAGAGCTGGTGTAACTGAGTCAGGTTTGTAGACCTCCTTGCTAACACACACTTTTTCAGTTCTGCCCACAAATGTTCTATAGGATTGAGGTCAGGGCTTTGTGATGGCCACTCCAATACCTTGACATTGTTGTCCTTATGCCATAACTTTGGAAGTATGCTTGGGGTCATTGTCCATTTGGAAGACCCATTTGTGACCAAGCTTTAACTTCTGGACTGATGTCTTGAGATGTTGCTTCAATATATGCACATAATTTTCCATCCTCAAGATGCCATCTATTTTGTGAAGTGCACCAGTCCCTCCTTCAGAAAAGCACCCCCACAACATGATGCTGCCACCCCCGTGCTTCACGGTTGGGATGGGTGTTCTTCAGCTTGCAAGCATCCCCCTTTTTCCTCCAAACATAACAATGGTCATTATGGCCAAACGGTTCTGTTTTTGTTTCATCAGACCAGAGGACATTTCTACAAAAAGCATGATCTTTGTCCCCATGTGCAGTTGCAAACCGTAGTCTGGCTATTTTAGAGCGGTTTTGGAGCAGTGGCTTCTTCCTTGCTGAGCGGCCTTTCAGGTTATGTCGATATAGGACTCGTTTTACTATGGATATAGATACTTTTGTACCTGTTTCCTCCAGCATCTTCACAAGGTCCTTTGCTGTTTTTCTGGGATTGATTTGCACTTTTCACACCAAAGTACGTTCATCTCTAGGAGACAGAACGCATCTCCTTCCTGAGCGGTACGACAGCTGAGTGGTCCCATGGTGTTTATAATTGTGTACTATTGTTTGTACAGATGAACGTGGTACCTTCAGGCATTTGGAAATTGCTCCCAAGGATGAACCAGACTTGTGGAGGTCTAGAAAAAATGTCAGAGGTCTTGACTGATTTCTTTTGATTTTCCCATGATGTCAAGCAAAGAGGCACTGAGTTTGAAGGTAGGATTTTAAATATATCCACAGGCACACCTCCAATTGACTCAAATTATGTCAAATAGCCTATCAGAAGATTCTAAAGCCATGACATAATTTTCTGGTATTTTCCAAGTTGTTTAAAGCCACAGTCAACTTCGTTTTTTTGCTAGGGTGTTGAGGCCAGGGGTGGTGGAAGGGAGTAAACTTAAACTTAACCCTCAACTTCAAGACATAATGTTTAGGCACTCATTCCCGAATGGTTAAGGTTTGGGATAGGGTTAAAAACAAAACAAAAAAACAATGTCCACGGACACATGGATGGATCTGCAGATAGAAACACACGCACCCACACTGTACTGCCGACACACTGGTCCCTGTTCTCGCGAGGACACCAGCTGAAATAAGGTAGCTTGTAAAGCTGTCGGCTAGGTTGGGTGGTGACAGATCTGGGTTAATCAGAGAGAGGTTAGAAGAGCCTTCACTTCACACACTATGAAAACACAGATCCATCACATCATTCTCTTCTCTTCTGTATCACTGACTGAACAAACTCCTCAAAAAACAAAACAAAAAAACAATGTCCACGGACACGTAACCTTTTGATCCAGAGTCATGGGATTACCAATGTCCACAACTTTTTTATTTTTATTTAACCTTTAATTAACCAGGTAAGCTAGTTGAGAACAAGTACTAATTTACAACTGCGACCTGGTCAAAATAAAGCAAAGTAGTGTGACACAAACAACAACACAGAGTTAGATATGGAATAAACAAGCGTACAGTCAATAACACAATAAAGAAAAAAATAAAGTCTATATACACTGTGTGCAAATGGTGTCAGGAGGTAAGGCAATAAATAGGCCATAGTAGCGAAGTAATTACAATTTAGAAAATGAACACTGGGGAGATAGACAAGCAGATGGTGATGTGCAAGTAGAAATACTGGTGTGCAAAAGAGCAGAAAAGTAAATAAAAACAATATGGGGATGAGGTAGGTAGATTGGGTGGGCTATTTACAGATGGGCTATGTACAGCTGCAGCGATCGGTTAGCTGCTCATATAGCTGATGTTTAAAGTTAGTGAGGGAAATAAGTCTCCAGCTTCAGCGATTTCTGCAATTCGTTCCAGTCATTGGCAGCAGAGAACTGAAAGGAAAGGCAGCCAAAGGTGTTGTTGGCTTTGGGGATGACCAGTGAGATATACCTGCTGCAGCATGCTACGGGTGGGTGTTGTTATCGTGTGTCATGTTTTGTCTTATATTGTCTGGTCATTTTGCTTTTCCTTCTATTCGTTTTCCCCCTGCTGGTCTTTTTAGGTTCGTTCCCCTTTTTCTCTCTCCCTTCCTCTCTCTCTTCTCTCTATCATTCCGTTCCTGCTCCCAGCTGTTCCTATTCCCCTAATCAATCATTTAGTCTTCCCACACCTGTTCCCTATCTTTTCCCCTGATTAGAGTCCCTATTTCTCCCCTTGTTTTCCGTTTCTGTCCTGTCGGATCCTTGTATATTGTTCACCGTGCTGTGTCTTTGTATCGCCCTGTCGTGTCGTGTTTCCCTCAGATGCTGCGTGGTGAGCAGGTGTCTGAGTCTGCTACGGTCAAGTGCCTTCCCGAGGCAACCTGCAGTTTATGATCGAGTCTCCAGTCTGTTCTCGTCATTACGAGTGGAATTGTTTATTATGCTTTATTTACCGCTCCGATTTGTCTAGGAGTATTGCATATTTCCTTAACTGGATTAAAGACTCTGTTTTCGCCAAGTCGCTTTTGGGTCCTCATTCACCTGCATAACAGAAGGATCCGACCAAAGAATGGACCCAGCGACTACAGACGCTCGTAACACTGCCGTCGAGATCCAAGGAGCCATGCTCGGCAGACACGAGCAGGAATTGTCTGCTGCTCGTCATGCCGTGGAGAACCTGGCCGCTCAGGTTTCCGACCTCTCTGGACAGTTCCAGAGTCTTCGTCTCGTGCCACCTGTTACTTCCTGGTCTGCCGAGCCTCCGGAACCTAGGGTTAATAACCCACCTTGCTACTCCGGGCAGCCCACGGAGTGCCGCTCCTTTCTCACCCAGTGTGATATTGTGTTCTCTCTCCAACCCAACACATACTCTAGAGAGAGAGCTCGGGTTGCTTACGTCATTTCACTCCTTACTGGCCGGGCTCGAGAGTGGGGCACAGCTATCTGGGAGGCAAGGGCTGATTGTTCCAACAATTACCAGAACTTTAAAGAGGAGATGATTCGGGTTTTTGACCGTTCAGTTTTTGGTAGGGAGGCTTCTAGGGCCCTGGCTTCCCTATGCCAAGGTGATCGATCCATAACGGATTACTCTATAGAGTTTCGCACTCTTGCTGCCTCTAGTGACTGGAACGAGCCGGCGCTGCTCGCTCGTTTTCTGGAGGGACTCCACGCAGTGGTTAAAGATGAGATTCTCTCCCGGGAGGTTCCTTCCAGTGTGGACTCTTTGATTGCTCTCGCCATCCGCATAGAACGATGGGTAGATCTTCGTCACCAAGCTCGTGGAAGAGAGCTCGCGTCAACGGTGTTTCCCTGCTCCGCATCGCAACCATCTCCCTCCTCTGGCTCAGAGACTGAGCCCATGCAGCTGGGAGGTATTCGCATCTCGACTAAGGAGAGGGAACGGAGGATCACCAACCGCCTGTGCCTCTATTGCGGACTTGCTGGACATTTTGTCGATTCATGTCCAGTAAAAGCCAGAGCTCATCAGTAAGCGGAGGGCTACTGGTGAGCGCTACTACTCAGGTCTCTCCATCTGGATCCTGTACTACTATGTCGGTCCATCTACGCTGGACCGGTTCGGGTGCTACATGCAGTGCCTTGATAGACTCTGGGGCTGAGGGTTGTTTCATGGACGAAACATGGGCTCGGAAACATGACATTCCTTTCAGACAGTTAGACAAGCCTACGCCCATGTTCGCCTTAGATGGTAGTCATCTTCCCAGTATCAGATTTGAGACACTACCTTTAACCCTCACAGTATCTGGTAACCACAGTGAGACTATTTCTTTTTTGATTTTTCGTTCACCTTTTACACCTGTTGTTTTGGGTCATCCCTGGCTAGTATGTCATAATCCTTCTATTAATTGGTCTAGTAATTCTATCCTATCCTGGAACGTTTCTTGTCATGTGAAGTGTTTAATGTCTGCCATCCCTCCCGTTTCTTCTGTCCCCACTTCTCAGGAGGAACCTGGCGATTTGACAGGAGTGCCGGAGGAATATCATGATCTGCGCACGGTCTTCAGTCGGTCCCGAGCCAACTCCCTTCCTCCTCACCGGTCATATGATTGTAGTATTGATCTCCTTCCGGGGACCACTCCTCCTCGGGGTAGACTATACTCTCTGTCGGCTCCCGAACGTAAGGCTCTCAAGGATTATTTGTCTGTGTCTCTTGACGCCGGTACCATAGTGCCTTCTTCCTCTCCGGCCGGGGCGGGGTTTTTTTGTTAAGAAAAGGACGGTACTCTGCGCCCCTGCGTGGATTATCGAGGGCTGAATGACATAACGGTTAAGAATCGTTATCCGCTTCCCCTTATGTCATCAGCCTTCGAGATTCTGCAGGGAGCCAGGTGCTTTACTAAGTTGGACCTTCGTAACGCTTACCATCTCGTGCGCATCAGAGAGGGGGACGAGTGGAAAACGGCGTTTAACACTCCGTTAGGGCATTTTGAGTACCGGGTTCTGCCGTTTGGTCTCGCCAATGCGCCAGCTGTTTTTCAGGCATTAGTTAATGATGTTCTGAGAGACATGCTGAACATCTTTGTTTTTGTCTACCTTGACGATATCCTGATTTTTTCACCGTCACTCGAGATTCATGTTCAGCACGTTCGACGTGTTCTCCAGCGCCTTTTAGAGAATTGTCTCTACGTGAAGGCTGAGAAGTGTTCTTTTCATGTCTCCTCCGTTACTTTTCTCGGTTCCGTTATTTCCGCTGAAGGCATTCAGATGGATTCCGCTAAGGTCCAAGCTGTCAGTGAGTGGCCCGTTCCAAGGTCACGTGTCGAGTTGCAGCGCTTTCTAGGTTTCGCTAATTTCTATCGGCGTTTCATTTGTAATTTCGGTCAAGTTGCTGCCCCTCTCACAGCTCTTACTTCTGTCAAGACGTGTTTTAAGTGGTCCGGTTCCGCCCAGGGAGCTTTTGATCTTCTAAAAGAAGGTTTTACGTCCGCTCCTATCCTCGTTACTCCTGACGTCACTAGACAATTCATTGTCGAGGTTGACGCTTCAGAGGTAGGCGTGGGAGCCATTCTATCCCAGCGCTTCCAGTCTGACGATAAGGTTCATCCTTGCGCTTATTTTTCTCATCGCCTGTCGCCATCTGAACGCAACTATGATGTGGGTAACCGCGAACTGCTCGCCATCCGCTTAGCCCTAGGCGAATGGCGACAGTGGTTGGAGGGGGCGACCGTTCCTTTTGTCGTTTGGACAGACCATAAGAACCTTGAGTACATCCGTTCTGCCAAACGGCGTAATGCTCGTCAAGCTCGTTGGGCGTTGTTTTTCGCTCGTTTCGAGTTTGTGATTTCTTACCGTCCTGGTAGCAAGAACACCAAGCCTGATGCCTTATCCCGTCTTTTTAGTTCTTCTGTGGCTTCTACTGATCCCGAGGGGATTCTTCCTTATGGGCGTGTTGTCGGGTTGACAGTCTGGGGAATTGAAAGACAGGTTAAGCAAGCACTCACGCACACTGCGTCGCCGCGCGCTTGTCCTAGTAACCTTCTTTTCGTCCCTGTTTCCACCCGTCTGGCTGTTCTTCAGTGGGCTCACTCTGCCAAGTTAGCTGGTCATCCCGGTGTTCGAGGCACTCTTGCTTCTATTCGCCAGCGCTTTTGGTGGCCGACTCAGGAGCGTGACACGCGCCGTTTCGTGGCTGCGTGTTCGGACTGCGCGCAGACTAAGTCAGGTAACTCTCCTCCTGCCGGTCGTCTCAGGCCGCTCCCCATTCCTTCTCGACCATGGTCTCACATCGCCCTAGACTTCATTACCGGTCTGCCTTTGTCTGCGGGGAAGACTGTGATTCTTACGGTTGTCGATAGGTTCTCTAAGGCGGCACATTTCATTCCCCTCGCTAAACTTCCTTCCGCTAAGGAGACGGCACAAATCATCATCGAGAATGTGTTCAGAATTCATGGCCTCCCGTTAGACGCCGTTTCAGACAGAGGCCCGCAATTCACGTCACAGTTTTGGAGGGAGTTCTGTCGTTTGATTGGTGCGTCCGTCAGTCTCTCTTCCGGGTTTCATCCCCAGTCTAACGGTCAAGCAGAGAGGGCCAATCAGACGATTGGTCGCATACTACGCAGCCTTTCTTTCAGAAACCCTGCGTCTTGGGCAGAACAGCTCCCTGGGCAGAATACGCTCACAACTCGCTTCCTTCGTCTGCTACCGGGTTATCTCCGTTTCAGAGTAGTCTGGGTTACCAGCCTCCTCTGTTCTCATCCCAGCTTGCCGAGTCCAGCGTTCCCTCCGCTCAAGCGTTTGTCCAATGTTGTGAGCGCACCTGGAGGAGGGTGAGGTCTGCACTTTGCCGTTACAGGGCACAGACTGTGAGAGCCGCCAATAAACGTAGGATTAAGAGTCCAAGGTATTGTTGCGGCCAGAGAGTGTGGCTTTCCACTCGCAACCTTCCTCTTACGACAGCTTCTCGTAAGTTGACTCCGCGGTTCATTGGTCCGTTCCGTGTCTCCCAGGTCGTCAATCCTGTCGCTGTGCGACTGCTTCTTCCGCGACATCTTCGTCGCGTCCATCCTGTCTTCCATGTCTCCTGTGTCAAGCCCTTTCTTCGCACCCCCGTTCGTCTTCCCTCCCCCCTCCCGTCCTTGTCGAGAGCGCACCTATTTACAAGGTACGTAGGATCATGGACATGCGTTCTCGGGGACGGGGTCACCAATACTTAGTGGATTGGGAGGGTTACGGTCCTGAGGAGAGGAGTTGGGTTCCGTCTCGGGACGTGCTGGACCGTTCACTGATTGATGATTTCCTCCGTTGCCGCCAGGATTCCTCCTCGAGTGCGCCAGGAGGCGCTCGGTGAGTGGGGGTACTTTCATGTTTTGTCTTATATTGTCTTGTCATTTTGCTTTTCCTTCTGTTCGTTTTCCCCCTGCTGGTCTTTTTAGGTTCGTTCCCCTTTTTCTCTCTCCCTTCCTCTCTCTCTTCTCTCTATCGTTCCGTTCCTGCTCCCAGCTGTTCCTATTCCCCTAATCAATCATTTAGTCTTCCCACACCTGTTCCCTATCTTTTCCCCTGATTAGAGTCCCTATTTCTCCCCTTGTTTTCCGTTTCTGTCCTGTCGGATCCTTGTATATTGTTCACCGTGCTGTGTCTTTGTATCGCCCTGTCGTGTCGTGTTTCCCTCAGATGCTGCGTGGTGAGCAGGTGTCTGAGTCTGCTACGGTCAAGTGCCTTCCCGAGGCAACCTGCAGTTTATGATCGAGTCTCCAGTCTGTTCTCGTCATTACGAGTGGAATTGTTTATTATGCTTTATTTACCGCTCCGATTTGTCTAGGAGTATTGCATATTTCCTTAACTGGATTAAAGACTCTGTTTTCGCCAAGTCGCTTTTGGGTCCTCATTCACCTGCATAACATTGTGAGCTGAGATAAGGCGGAGCTTTACCTAGCATAGACTTATAGATGACCTGGAGCCAGTGGGTCTAGCAACGAATATGTAGCGAGGGCCAGCCAACTAGAGCATACAGGTCGCAGTGGTGGGTGGTATAAGGGGCTTTGGTGACAAAACAGATGGCACTGTGATAGACCGTATCCAATTTGCAGAGTAGAGTGTTGGAAGCTATTTTGTAAATGACATCGCCGAAGTCGAGGATCGGTAGGATAGTCAGTTTTACGAGGGTATGTTTGGCAGCGTGAGTGAAGGAGGCTTTGTTGCGAAATAGGAAGACGATTCTAAATTTCATTTTGGATGGGAGATGTTTAATATGAGTTTGGAAGGAGAGTTTACAGTCTAACCAGACACCTATGTATTTGTAGTTGTCCACATATTCTAAGTCAGAACCGTCCAGAGTAGTGATGCTAGTCGGGCGGGTGCAGGCAGCGAACGGTTGAAAAGTATGCATTTAGTTTTACTAGTATTTAAAAGCCGTTGGAGGCCATGGAAGGAGTGTAGTATGGCATTGAAATTGAAGCTCATCTTGAGGTTAGTTAACACAGTGTCCAAAGAAGGGCCATTCTGTACACAGAATGGCCCTTGTCAGGTGGATCAGGGAATCACCCGCATCAAGAGTGACATAGTTGATATATACAGAGAAAAGAGTCAGCCCGAGAATTGAACCCTGTGGTACGCCCATAGAGACTGCCAGAGGTCCGGACAACAGGCCATCCAATTTGACACACTGAACACTGTCTGAGAAGTAGTTGGTGAACCAGGCGAGGCAGTCATTTGAGAAACCAAGGCTGTTGAGTCTGTCGATAAGAATACGGTGATTGACAGAGTCGAAAGCCTTGGCCAGGTCGATGAAGACGGCTGCACAGTACTGTCTTTTATCGATGACGGTTATGATATCGTTTATAGTGTCTTTTGACACTATATAAACAAGTAATCCCGCAGTGTTTGTGTTTGTGATTATACCCTGATGAAGACAGCTTGGCTGTCGAAACGTTGGTATTACATTTTTGCATCTGAGCTCCTAGAGTGTGCGGCTCTCTTTTATTTTCATGATATCGTTTAGTACCTTGAGCATGGCTGAGGTGCACCCGTGACCAGCTTGAAAGCTTGACACCCCAACTGGAATCGAACACACAACCTTTGACCCAGAGTCATGGGATCGATCACGCAACCTTTTGACTCTGGATCAGAATGGTTGTGTGTTTGATCCCAGTTGTGGACACCGTTTTTTTGTTTTAACCCTATCCCAAACCTTAATCCTTACTTTACGATTCGGAATGAGAGCCTAAACTTAACCTTATAGCATGCTTGGAAAACCTGGATGAACGTCTAATTCTGCAGCGACAGAGTAATGACGTCATTATGGGCCGGTGTGTGCTAAAGGTAACCTTGGAAAGACAGCCTAAAGCCAGGACACCCTTTAACCTTAGTATGACAGCCTAAAGCCAGGACTCCCCTTAACCTTAGTAAGACAGCCTAAAGCCAGGACACCCTTTAACCTTAGTATGACAGCCTAAAGCCAGGACTCCCCTTAACCTTAGTAAGACAGCCTAAAGCCAGGACACCCTTTAACCTTAGTAAGACAGCCTAAAGCCAGGACACCCCTTAACCTTAGTAAGACAGCCTAAAGCCAGGACACCCCTTAACCTTAGTAAGACAGCCTAAAGCCAGGACACCCCTTAACCTTAGTAAGACAGCCTAAAGCCAGGACACCCCTTAACATTAGTAAGACAGCCTAAAGCCAGGACACCCCTTAACCTTAGTAAGACAGCCTAAAGCCAGGACACCACTTAACCTTAGTAAGACAGCCTAAAGCCAGGACACCCCTTAACCTTAGTAAGACAGCCTAAAGCCAGGACACCCCTTAACCTTAGTAAGATAGCCTAAAGCCAGGACACCCTTTAACCTTAGTAAGACAGCCTAAAGCCAGGACACCCCTTAACCTTAGTAAGACAGCCTAAAGCCAGGACACCCCTTAACCTTAGTAAGACAGCCTAAAGCCAGGACACCCCTTAACCTTAGTAAGACAGCCTAAAGCCAGGACACCCCTTAACCTTAGTAAGACAGCCTAAAGCCAGGACACCCCTTAACCTTAGTAAGACAGCCTAAAGCCAGGACACCCCTTAACATTAGTAAGACAGCCTAAAGCCAGGACACCCCTTAACCTTAGTAAGAAGCCTGGACACCCCTTAACCTTAGTAAGACAGCCTAAAGCCAGGACACCCCTTAACCTTAGTAAGACAGCCTAAAGCCAGGACAACCCTTAACCTTAGTAAGACAGCCTAAAGCCAGGACACCCCTTAACCTTAGTAAGACAGCCTAAAGCCAGGACAACCCTTAACCTTAGTAAGACAGCCTAAAGCCAGGACACCCCTTAACCTTAATAAGATAGCCTAAAGCCAGGACAACCCTTAACCTTAGTAAGATAGCCTAAAGCCAGGACACCACTTCACCTTAGTAAGACGGCCTAAAGCCAGGACAACCCATAACCTTATGGGATGTATCTAGAAGATGCATGGATGTATCTAGAAGGCCCTGGAACAGCTGAGAGGACTGAACTGAAGTGAGATATATGGCAAGGACCCGACACAGCTTAAAAAGGTCAGGATCTCACTTTGGGCCAGTGCCAATTCCTGAAAATGTGTCTGTCTTTCAGAGTGAGGGTGGATGAGCTGCTAAACAAGGGCTGAAAGGAGAGCTGGGAGGTGAGAGGCCACACAGAGCCAAGATAACACTTCCCACTGGGAGGTAAAGAGGGCCCTTGTTACAGACACACACTCCAGAGGTGGGGAGTTTAAAACACTGAGTTACCATCAATATATTGACTTTTCTACCAATGTGACCAGGCCTTTCCCAGGTGAGGGGTGGGGTGAAGAGGTAACAACACAACATCAGTCCACGCATTCCTTTGCTAGGAGAAGCGAAAGGGGTGTCATTATAGATTACATTTTCTACACGCCTGGACAAAGCTCAGCTTTATTAAAACTACAGCTAGTTGGCATCAGCTGCAGCCCAGAGAGTAGACACTGTGCCATCTAATATGATAGCTGTGTGCATGTGGAGCTAGAATCACTGAGCCTTGACCTGTGTAACGCCTCAATGACAGAATAACTCTGAGAAATTGAGAATCCCCTCATTAATGCAACCCTTTTCACTTTCTAGAACCCTCTATGATCTCTTCCTCTCTATCTCTTCTCCCCCTCTCTCATTCAACTGTATCTCTCTCTGTCTACCCACCCCCCCTCCTCTCACACTCTCTCATTCTACCATCTTTCTCTCTCTCCCTCTCTCCTCTCTGTACCAGGGCTCTAAAAGGCACCATATGGTCTTTGATTCTTCTGTATGAGTGTGAAACATGGGAAATGGCTTCCACAATCTTTTATTCTACAGCCATGCCACTCAGAGACAAGGCTGGTGTAGGGAGGACAATGCGGCTACAGCTAATTGATTGGGTGTGGGGTAGCATGGTAGGGTTGGGTTGGGTACACTATACAGTATATCAAACCGAAGATGTTACACCACTGTGCCTCATTATGGCTGTGCTTCCGCCTTCCAACTTCCAACCTTTAACAGTGACACTGATGCTTCAGCAAACTGGGCTCTGTTCACCAATTACAGACACACTAAATATAGCTCCCATAATGAAAGGAGAGATCCTCTAACATGCAACTGTATGGTTTCTTGAGTGGAGTCAACCCTCCACTCAAGAAACCATACAGCTGCATGTTAGAGGATCTGCGTTTGTGTGAATGTGGAACGGTTGTGTCTCCATTTGTGTGAAAGTGAGTATGTAGCTGTAACCTATATTTATGTAAATTGCCTGACCAACTGTAGAGGGTATTCATGTGAGTACGCAGTTTGGAGTGAAATCTATCCTCCTACATTGACAATCGGTTGTTGCAGGTTGTTGAATAATTAAGGTAGAGACTGTATTAAATATACTGTGTATCAGCATTTTGAATTTTTAAGCCAATTTCCTGCAATTCAAACATTTTCTCCATGGAGCTGAGAGAGAGTTTTTCAGTTTTACAGCTAATTTCCAGAAATTCTACATAATCTGCTATGGAGCTGAGAAACAATTGTTTAGTTTTAAAGCTAATTTTCTCCATTTCTATGCATTTTGACATGGCTAATGCCTAGTTCTCATGCTCACACATAACAAAATCAATACTGCTAAAGTCATTGTTTTGGGAATTCTCAATTCTCCCTGACTGTCTAGCTTTTATTTTGGTGATGGTTAGTTATCAAATATTAAATTGTGCAGAAAATGTATTTATACTTTATATATGTTTTTACTCAGTTAAGTTTACACTGTGTTTTTCCATCCTGAATATGTTTATTAGTGTTTAATGTTTTAATACTGTTTGTACTTAGGTGGCCTGAAAAAAAAACATAGATTCTAAATACACATTAAATAATACATCAAATAACATGTAATACACTTATCCACACACTTCCATAGGATAGACATTGCAGTTGTTAGTGTTTTTGTTTTGTTTCATTATGTTTTGTCATGTTCTCTTTTCCCATATTCACTGTACATACACACAACACCCATATCCACACACTTCCATATGTACTGTACACACTCCCATATGCACTGTACACACTCCCATATGTACTGTACACACTTCCATATGTACTGTACACACTCCCATATGCACTGTACACACTCCCATATGTACTGTACACACTCCCATATGTACTGTACACACTCCCATATGTACTGTACACACACCCATATGTACTGTACACACTCCCATATGTACTGTACACACTCCCATATGTACTGTACACACTCCCATATGTACTGTACACACTCCCATATGTACTGTACACACTCCCATATGTATATGCACTGTACACACTCCCATATGTACTGTACACTCCCATACTCCCATATGTACTGTACTGTACACACTCCCATATGTACTGTCCACTCCCATATGTACTGTACTGTACACACTCCCATATGTACTGTACACACTCCCATATGTACTGTACACACGCCCATATGTACTGTACACACTCCCATATGTACTGTACACACTCCCATATGTACTGTACACACTCCCATATGTACTGTACACACACCCATATGCACTGTACACACTCCCATATGTACTGTACACACCCATGCAAAACCATGTGCACACGTTGGTGTGTGTGTGTGTGGTTGCGTGTGTGCAAACACGCACGCACACGATTGCACACACACACAGCTGACACCTGCATGCACACCTACATTCCATAGATGACATCATTGTACCTATTCAATGTTGTTACATGTACACATTGCATGATCTCACTGTACCTATTCAATGTTGTTACACATACACTGCATGATCTCACTGTACCTATTCAATGTTGTTACACATACACACTGCATGATCTCACTGTACCTATTCAATGTTGTTACACATACACACTGCATGATCTCACTGTACCTATTCAATGTTGTTACACATACACACTGCATGATCTCACTGTACCTATACATATTCTTATTTTCTTTTTGATTATTTATCAAAGCAAATGGCTTTTTAGATTGTCACATTATTGGCACATTACTATTTTCATGTATTTATTTTATTTAGTTTACAATTCATTTGGATAGTCTGGATTGTTGATAAGCAAGAGCTTGATATGATCACGGTTAGGTTTTGAATAAGGGTTAGGTTAAGGGTTAAGGTTAGGGATAGAGTTATGGGTAGTAGATAGTTATTTGAAATGTTACTGACCGTCTGTATATAGTCTGTTAGTCCAAATAAAGTGTGCCATTATTTATAGTCCAAATAAAGTGTGCCATTATTTATAGTCCAAATAAAGTGTGCCATTATTTATAGTCCAAATAAAGTGTGCCATTATTTATAGTCCAAATAAAGTGTGCCATTATTTATAGTCCAAATAAAGTGTGCCATTATTTATAGTCCAAATAAAGTGTACCATTATTTATAGTCCAAATAAAGTGTACCATTAATTATAGTCCAAATAAAGTGTGCCATTATTTATAGTCCAAATAAAGTGTGCTATTATTTATATCCAAATAAAGTGTGCCATTATTTTTAGTCCAAATAAAGTGTACCATAATTTATAGTCCAAATAAAGTGTACCATTATTTATAGTCCAAATAAAGTGTATCATTATTTATAGTCCAAATAAAGTGTACCATTATTTATAGTCCAAATAAAGTGTACCATTATTTATAGTCCAAATAAAGTGTACCATAATATTTTTTTAAACTTTAATGTTGATGTCATCATCTCCCTTCGATTTAGCAACAGTGGCCTTGTCATTCATGCTAATAAAGCTTATCTGAATCTGAGAGAGATAGAGAGAAAGAGAGATCGTTTGAAAGAAGCTAGACTGTATGATCCTACATCTCACGCCTGCATACGTATCCATACTTCATGGAGATTAACGTAAACATAACAGGACTCCTGAGTGTCATAACAACCTATAGAGTTATATGTAATGCAATTCATGACAACACATTGCAGGGTTAGAAAATAGAACACTGTATTTTCAATTACTGTACCTGTACAGAGGGCAGGTAAAATCATGCATAAAACGTTGGACTAAAAGTTACTAAAAGTTACTTTCAAATTCATGGAAGTTGACAATGAGCTCTTCATACAGGATGGTTCATTAATGTAAATAAAATGGTTGCATAAGTCGCAGGACACTCCTCTCTCTCTCTCTCTCTCTCTCTCTCTCTCTCTCTCTCTCTCTCTCTCTCTCTCTCTCTCTCTCTCTCTCTCTCTCTCTCTCTCTCTCTCTCTCTCTCTCTCTCTCTCTCTCTCTCTCTCTCTCTCTCTCTCTCTCTCTCTCTCTCTCTCTCTCTCTCTCTCTCTCTCTCTCTCCTCTCTCTCTCCCTCTCTCTCTCCTCTCCCTCTCCCTCCCCCTCTCCCCTCTCCCTCCCTCATGAAGAGAAGAAACAGGAGGGAGTAAGCTGGATGTTGTGAGAGAGCCATACTCAGAGACAGAAAGAGAGAGAATCAAAAAGAGAAAGAGAGAATCAGAGAGAGATAGAGATCATTGATCAACCTCCCTCAACACTCACACACAGTGGTTAGGATGATACACATTCATGATAACTAGCTGATGCAATAAAGAAACAGGGTTGATATTTGCAGCTTGGTTGTTTCCAACATCTACACTGAACAAAAATAGAAATGCAACACGTAAAGTGTTGGTCCCATGTTTCATGAGCTGAAATCATGCACCTTGTGCAGGGGACAATAAAAGGCCACTAAAATATGCCTTTTTGTTACACAAAACTCCACAGATGTCTCAAGTTTTGAGGGAGCAGTGCAATTGGCATGCTGACTGCAGGAATGTCCACCAGAACTGTTGCCAGAGAAATGAATGTTAATTCCTCTACCACACGGGGTATGGTAGTGCGCCAGAGGAGGAAAGAACTGATCCCAGCCATGAAAGCTGCCAGAGTGCGTGGAGACATTGCTTACATCCGCTATGACAGGCTCATTGTCCACCCTCCCTCCCAGAAGCCTGGAAGTGAAGAGAGGGCCACGCCTATGGGTTTGTAGCTTCAACCCCGCAGCACACATACACACTTACATACACCAACTGATTGATGGACTGCTGAATCTATATTTTTTTATCTTGCTTTGTTTGCTATTTTCCATATTATGTCTATCTCTGATAAGCTACCCAGGAAAGGGTTGAAAATAGCCCATATTAATATATGTAGCCTTAGAAATAAGGTTCATGAAATCAATAATTTGCTAACATCAGATAACATTCATTCATAACATTCAACATTCATTCATTTGATGATACAGCAATATCAATACAAGGATATAACATCTATAGAAGAGACAGGAATGCTTATGGGGGAGGTGTTGCTGTATATATTCAGAGCCATCTCCCTGTAATGCTTAGAGAAGATTTTATGTGAAGTGTAATTGAAGTGGTGTGTTTGCAGGTATACCATTGCACATCTAAAGCCTTTTGGGGGGAGTGTTGCTATAGGCCACCAAGTGCTAAAATTCTGAATCTAAATCATGTGTGTGAAATGCTTGATAGTGTATGTGATATAAACAGAGAGGTCTACTTTCTTGGGGACCTGAATATTGACTGGTTTTCAACCAGCTGTCCACTCGAGAGGAAGCTTCTCACTGTAACCAGTGTCTGTAATCTGGTTCAGGTTATTAATCAACCTACCAGAGTGTTTACAAACACGACAGAACAAGATCATCCAGATGTATTGATCACATTTTTACTAAAACTGTAGAACTCTCTAAAGCTGTATCCGTACCCATTGGATGCAGTGATCAGAACATAGTGGCCATATCCAGGGAAACCAATGTTCCAGAAGATGGGCCCAAAAGTGTGTAAGAGATCATGCAAAAGACCTTGCTGTGGCTCTTATGTGGTTGATGTTAAAAACATTTGTTGTGATTTAAAAGGAGCATCCAGACGCTGCACTTGATGAATTTCTGAAATTGCTTCTTCCAATTATTGATCAAAACACATATGTTAAGAGACTGACTGTGAGATCTGTTAAGGCTCCATGGATTGATGAGGAATTGAAAAACTGTATGGTTGAAGGAGAAGGGGCAAACGGGGTGGCTAAATAAGTCTGGCTGCACATCTGACTTGCTGACTTACTGCAAATTGAGAAATTGTGACTAAACTCAATAAAAAGAAGAAGAAATGTATTATGAAGCCAAGATCAATGATATGAATGGGGCAGAAAGACAAAAACTCCCATTTTTCATCGAATCAGATGGCTTTTTCATCACAAAACCACTGGATGATGGCAATTATTTCAATGATTACTTTATTGGCAAAGTGGGCAAACTTAGGCAGGAAATGCCAACAACGTATGGTGAGCAATTATACTCATGCAAAAAAATAATACAATACAAAAAGCATTGCAAGTCAGAATTTTGTAAAGTTAATGTGGGAGAGGTGGAAAATGTATTGTTATCGATCAATAATGACAAACATCCTGGCATTGACAACTTAGATGGAGAGCTACTGATGAGGGTAGCTGACTCTATAGCCATTCCTATCTGTCATATCTTTAATCTGAGCCGAGAGGAAAGTCTTTGTCATTCCGTTACACAAGAGTGGTAAAGCGAACCTATCAGCTTGCTGCCAGCTCTTAGCAAACTGTTTGGAAAAAATTGTGTATGACCAAATACTATATCTCAGTAAAAAAAAAAAAAAACAGATTTTCAGCTTGCTTTTAGAGAAGGGTGCTCCACATGTACTGCACTTACACAAATTACTAATGATTGGTTGAAAGAAATTGATAATAAGAAGACTGTGGGAGCTGTACTGTTAGATTTCAGTGCAGCCTTTGATATTATTGATAATAACCTGTTGTTGAGCACACTTATGCGTTATGACTTTTCAACCTCAGCCATATCATGGATTCAGAGCTCTCTATCTAACAGAACTCAGAGGGTTTTCTTTAATGGAAGCTTCTCTAATGTCAAACATGCAAAGTGTGGTGTACCGCAGGGCAGCTCTCTAGGCCAATTTTTTTAACCAATGACCTGCCACTGGCATTAAACAAAGCATGTGTGTCCATGTATGCTGATCATTCAACCATACATACATCATCAACCACAGCTAATGAAGTCACTGAAACCCTTAACAAAGAGTTGCAGTCTGTTATGAAATGGGTGGCCAGTAATAAACTATTCCTGAACATCCCCTAAGAGAATTGTATTTGGTACAAATCATTCCCTAAGTTCTAGACCTGAATATGGTAATGAATGGTGTGGCTGTTGAACAAGATTAAGTGACTTGGTGTTACCATAGATTATAAACTGTCATGGTCAAAACATATAGATTCAATGGTTGTAAAGATGGGGAGAGTTCTGTCCATAATAAAGTGATGCTCTGCTTTTTTGACACCACGGTCCACGAAGCAGGTCCTGCAGACTCTAGTTTGATCGTATCTTGATAATTGTCCAGTCATATTGTGACGGCCCTGAATTTTTCTGAACCGTCTCAGTGCAGCTCCTTCCAATAGGGCGCTTTCCCTTTAATTCCCAATTAAATAGCCAGCATCAGCTGCGCAAAAGGTTTTTTTTTGATGGAGACGTGACTGAGGATGTGTTCAACCCTCAGTTGAAAGCTTCTCTATTCCGTTTGTTTTGTTGCCGTTAAACGTGTGTTTTGTAGCCTAAGAGAGTTTACCCAGGATCGGATCCACTCTTTGCGTCCCTGGACTACACCTCTCCGTTCTTCGTGGCCTTTCTCCGCTGGAGATCTATTGGCGGATTGGATTGTCTGACTGACCGACTGACTACCACCTTTTTGTATACGGTATTTCATTTGTTTGGATGTGATGTATACTGTGATTTGTGTAGTTAGTGGTAGTTGAGGACTTAATTAAGAGTTGATCCGCTTTAAGGTTCTGTGGTAAAGTAATTGTTATATTGATTGTATGTTTAATACTGGGTTTACGCTACACGGAACGAACGGACAAACATCGCGTGACAAAAGTCACTTGAGTTCACTGAACTCCTTTACCGGGCAGGACTCTTTTTAGGCCCGAGGTACAGGACATTTCTGGAGGAACCAGAACTCATTGTGATATTATTATATATGTGTGTAATCATTGTTGTTGCTAATACAACCCACGCAACAGAATATAATTGTTTTTGAAGTTCTTTTCAATGTTTTAAGGGTTTATGAAAAGTTTATTTCCATCCTGACTTTTACATACGTCCTTTGTATTGGTGTAGACTTGACGGACCAGATGGGACTCATTCCCACCCAAACTAAAAGGAGAAACTAATGTTTTCTCTGGTAGGCACAACCTACCTGGCACCCCTATAAATAATAACCTCAAGTCAAAACCGTTACAATATGGTCAAGTCCTGCAGACTCTAGTTTGATCGTATCTTGATAATTGTCCAGTCATATGGTCAAGTGCTGCAGCTGGTCCAGAACAGAGTGGCACATTTTGCTCTTCATTGTAATCAGAGGGCTAATATTAATACTATGAATGCCAGTCTCTCTTGGCTAAGAGTTGAGGGAAGACTGTTTCTTATAAAAACAACAAGTGACACAGTCAATGTGTTGGAATTTCCAAATTGTTTGCATATTCAACTTATACACAGCACTGACACACACACTTATCCCACCAGACATGCAAACATGAGTCTTTTCACAGTCCCCAGGTCCAGAACAAATTCAAGGAAACATACAGTATCATAAAGAGCCATGAGTGCATGGGACTCCCTTCCATCTTATATAGTGCAAGTGAACAGCAAACCTGGTTTCAAAAAACAATAAAGCAACACCTCACGACACAACGCCTCTCCCCCATGTGACCTACTTGTTGTGTGTATGTACTGACATGTATGTGTAACTGATAGATACGCACGCACACACACACACACACACACACACACACACACACACACACACACACACACACACACACACACACACACACACACACACACACACACACACACACACACACACACACACACACACACACACACACACACACACCAATTGATTACTAAACCATCACTGCCGTGTATTTCATAATCAAGACATACACTATATTTTGTATGCTGTATGCTGTAGCTTTAAGATTGCTCTTCACTGGAACAAAGGGGCCTAGCCCGAACCATGAAAAACAGCCCCCACTCATTCCCTCCTTCTTCCATGCCTTCGGTTTATGGTTGGACTGCTTCCGCTATAACTTAGGCTCTGTTCAGATTGCTTCTGCAGGTGCTCAGGATGGAGGGTAAACTTAAACCTGTTCCCCAATGAAGAGCAAGTCTACCTGTATCTCCCACCCAGAACAGCAGTACAGCAGTAGGCTGAGTACTGTACTGACTTAGCTTCAGAGAACATTAAAGGAAGTTTGGAGGCACATTAAAGGGACTGTTTGGTAATAATGATATCCTATTTTAAATTAAGCACATCATTAGTGTGTTATGTTTGTTTATGATGAGAGCTTAGAAGTTGAAGGTAAATATTATGTCTTGTTTGGCTAGAGGATGTTTGGTTAGATTCTGTCTCATATACTCACACATGATGATGTTGACAGTCCAAGGACGATGATGCAGCCCAATTAAAGCTACGGTAGATATTAGTGATTTGATGTAATTTTATCTGTGGCCAATGTCCTTGAACCTATTTGGATGGGCACTTCTAATGTAACTCTATGGGGGGCTTGACATTTTGGGCTCCCCCAGTAGATTTTGCGGTGACGTAGTGTCCCCATGAGTGACAGAACTTTGAGCCAATCACGGCTCAACTAGAGAACCAACCACTATGATCAGTATTTTCCGCTGGCAGCCCCACCACCACAGAAAGCACTGTCCTTGGCTGAAGCTCCTGCATTTTAGAGCTGCGTTACTCAAGAAAGCAAAAAAGAGGCCATGTTTGTATGCGGCTTTATTAACTCAATATTTTTGGGGGGGATTGTTTGCAAACTGGTATGTGACATGTAAAACAGGCAAAAAATAATAATATATATATATATACTTTTTGTTTAGCTAAACAAGTGGGGCACAAAACATTTGGGGTCTAGATCGGGTCTCGGGTATTCAGGTACAGGTGGATCCGTGAAGACCTCTAATGTGAATCCATCTCAGTGACTGTGGATCTCTTCTATCGATCCAGACAGGGGTTAATAGGTCCCTGGCCTGAACAGTAGTAGTGTCAGAAAGCCCATGGAAGGCAGTTACTGATGAAGTTGTGACCCTGCCACCCTCCCTGTCTGTCTATGGTCCCTGTGGACATATTCTTTGTATCTCAGATTGTTCTGGCAATTGTCACATATAAACTTTATTGGGAGGAAGTATGCTTTACATGAATTTTACATTTCTATCACAAACATTGTTTTTTTTAAATCATGATGAAAGTGGCCATTTTAAACCCTTTTTAGACCTTCTGTCAGTGTTGATGAAGGGGAGGAGACAGGTTGAAAATCAGATTTTTAAGCCTTAAGACAATTGAGACATGGATTGTTTATGTGTGCCATTGAGAAGGTGAATGGGCAAGACAAAAGATTTCAGTACCTTTGAATGGGGTATGGTAGTAGGTGCCAGGCGCACTGGTTTGTGTCAGGAACTCAAACGCTGCTGGGTTTTCCCACTCTCAACAGTTTCCCCGTGTGTATCAAGAATGGCCCACCACCCAAAGGACATTCAGCCAACCTGACACAACTGTTGGAAGCATCGGAGTCAATATGGGCCAGCATCCCTGTGGAATACTTTGTAGAGTCCATTCCCCGACGAATTAAGGCTGTTCTGAAGGCAAAAGGTTGTGTGCAACTCAATAGTAGGAGGGTGTTCCTAATATTTGGTATACTCCGTGTATATGCCTCCTGTAAGACCCTATGATCTGTGAACAGTACTTGATACATCTTGGTGCCATTATACTACTTATAGTGTGCTCTATTAATATAGTGTATGTCTTGATTATGAAATACACGGCAGTGATGGTTTAGTAATCAATTGAGGCTAGGAATCTAAGCACTAGGCTCTTATCATTAGGCCACTGGACTTCTAAAATCTGTCTTCACCAGCAGAGCGTTTTCATCCAGTATCAGCAATCAAATGAGCAAAGTGAAGAATAAGGTGTTGCATAATTGCTATTGTTATGAGTGTTACCTTGTTAACTTGTCATATTTGCCATGATTATTTTGTGACATGATTTAACATGGAGTAGAGATATTCAGCGGACCCTGTCATTGACTTCAAGCATGTTACATTTTGTCTAGAGAAAACGATGCTTTTCCAACAGTAAAATACAAACCACACAAACCATTTAAGGCACATTTGGGACATGCTGCTAAATTTAGTTGCTAAATGAATCATTCATAAACTATACTGAATAAAAATATAAACGCAACATGCAACAATTTCAGTCAATTTAAATAAATGAATTCATTCCTAATCAATGGATTTCACATGACTGGAAAAAAATATATGCATCTGCTGGGCACAGATAACTTTAAAAAAAAGTTAATCTGAAAACCAGTCAGTATCTGGTCTGACCACCGTTTGCTTCATGCAGCGTGACACATCACCTCCGCATAGAGTTGATCAGTCTTTTGATTGTGGCCTGTGGAATGTTGTCCCACTCCTCATCAATGGCTGTGAGAAGTTGCTTTATATTGGCGGGAACTGGAACATGCTGTTGTACACATCAATCCAGAGCATCCCAACCATGCTCAATGTCTGGTGAGTATGCAGGCCATGGAAGAACTGGGACATTTTCAGCTTCCAGAAATTGTGTACAGGTCCTTGCGTCATGGGCTGTGCAAAAGCCCCGCCTTATCTCAGCTCACTGGTCACCATAGCAACACCTACCCGTAGCATGCGCTCCAGCAGGTACATTGCACTGGTCATCCCCAAAGCCAACATTTCATTTGGCCGCCTTTCCTTCCAGTTCTCTGCTGTCAATGACTGGAACGAATTGCAAAAATCTCTGAAGCTGGAGTCTCATATCTCCCTCTCTAACTTTAAGCATCAGCTGTCAGAGCAGTTTACCTATTACTGCACCTGTACACAGCCTATCTGTAAATAGCCCACCCAACTACCCCATATTATTATTTACCCTCTTGCTCTTTTGCACCACAGTGTGGAAGAACTTGACTCGCTTGCACAGAGCCCTGACCTCAACCCCATCGAAAACCTTTGGGATGAATCGGAACGCAGACTGCGAGCCAGGCCTAATCGCCCAACATCAGTACCCGACCTCACTAATGCTGTTGTGGCTGAATGGAAGCAAGTCCCCGCAGCAATGATACAACATCTAGTGAAAAGCCTTCCCAGAGAGTGGAGGCTGTTACAGCAGCAAATGGGGGACCAACTCCATATTAATGCCAACGATTTTGGAATGAGATGTTCGACAAGCAAGTGTCCACATACTTTTGGTCATGTAGAGTAATTCTGTCACAGTGCTTCAGAAACAGAAATGAAAGGGAATATTTTCAGAGAAGAGTCAGGGCTGAGCCAAGGGCGGTGGGGGATCGATGGCGACAGGACACAAAGGGTTCTGTGGGCAGGGCCCTCGGTGTAAAATTGTTTGGTGGGAGCTGGCGTGAAAGCACTGGGCTGTCTGCTCACTAATGACATGTCACTGTGAGGATCTATGGAGGGAGAAGGAGGGGACGAGGAGAAGGGAGAAAGATAGAAATAAGGAGGTAGGGAGAGGGCAGAGAGAAACGAGGACAACAAAGAGAGATAGAGAGATAATTGAGAGAACATTGAGAAAGAGAGCAACAGATAGAATGACAGAACAAGAGAGAGATGGGCCAGATGACTCAGGAGTGCTGTCTAATTCACCTCATTAATGAGAATGTTCCCGTCATTCTGCCAATTTGTCTGCCCCTGCTTCAACAGCATAACGACAGCCGTCTCACATTTCCTCTTCCTGCTCACAGCACCACTCCAGACTAACGGCCATGGATGCCTTCACTGCTCTCATCTCCTTTCTCCCAGTCTAACAGAGCATCCTCTCACCTCGGAGAAACGAGGCAGACAGAGAAAGAGCAGCCACAGGCAATTTCCTGAGACACACACAGAATGAAAACTACAATACACACCAAACCCAATAGAGCAGATTTCATAAGAGAGCAACAATTCTCCAATTCTCCTAGATAAGCTGAGAGGGCTGTGTGAGAGAGAGAGAAAGAAAGATCGTCCCGACTATCCCAACAAGTGAGCGAAACATTCTCTCCTCTCTCTGAAATTAATCAGCTTATAGTTTGGGGTGTCTGGGTGTCATCCTTGACTTCAGGAGGAGAAAAGCAAGGGGTGTTGACAGCTTGTGGGTGGCTCCCGTCACTGCCACCCCCCTGCCTCTCTCTGCTGAATTACAGAAAGCAGCGTTTCCTGCCACTCCAGTTGTTTACTTTTCTCAGTCCCTCTCCTGACATGGAGATTGCCACCGAGGCACCTTCTGCTCCTGAGGTTTCCGGGGCTGGTTTCCTTCATTTGCAATGCAGATGAGTCTGAGGAGGAGATGAGCACATCTGACACCTATATAGCTAGATCTGAGGCTAACACTAAAGTCTCCTGTGAGGCGCCACTCAATGTGTGCTCTGGGTGGAGTTTGAATGGGTGGAGAACAGCTATGAAGCTAAAAAGCTCTGATCTAAATGTGAACACTGAAAGATTAGCCCAACAACATCTACAGGTGAAGGGTGTGGGAGTGATTTAATGTAATTTCCACTGCTTTTTAACACTAAAGCCAAGAGATTTTCAACAAGAGATTAAACTTCATACTTGAGATAAGAGTAGGTAACCCAGACTCAGGATGATAACGTTAACAGACCAGTCTCCTGCTACCTCTGAGACTCTGTCCCTGATTAAAGCATGTGTGCAGTTTATCAAACAGTTTGGATCAGAGCAGAGGATGTCTACCGCAGCTACTCAGAGTCAGGATCAAAAGAGAGCAGGGAGTTGAAGGGCTGGGCTCTTTCTGGCTGACTGCCCTCAACTTGCTCATGTCCACCAAGGACAAGGTCTCTGAAGTACTGGTCAGTAACGACTAGAGTCTAGACTGGAGTAGTTGGTCAATACTGACTAGTCACTGGAGCACTAATAATCTCTACAGCACTAGGAGGTGCTAGATTAGATTATTGGTCTAAGGCAGGCCTGGGCAATTTTATTCCATGGAGGACCACATTTGAATATATTTTTGCCACCGCGGGCCATGATCATATTGCAGGATTACACATAATGTATGACTGTGTTGACAGACATACACTACCGTTCAGAAGTTTGGGGTCACTTAGGAATGTCCTTGTTTTTTAAATAAAATGACATTTTTTGTCCTTTAAAATAACATCAAATTGATCAGAAATACAGTGTAGACTTTGTTAAAGTTGTAAACTACTATTGTAACTGGAAACGGCTGATTGTTAATGGAATATCTGTCACGCCTTGATCATTGTATTTTGTGTTTTCGTTATATATTTGGTCAGGCCAGGGTGTGACATGGGTTTATGTTATTGTATTTTCGTATTGGGGTTTGTAGTATTTGGGATCGCGGCTGATTAGGGGTGTTGTATAGGCTTGGCTGCCTGAGGCGGTTCTCAATCAGAGTCAGGTGATTCTCGTTGTCTCTGATTGGGAAACATATTTAGGTAGCCTGAGTTTCGCTATGTATTTCGTGGGTGATTGTTCCTGTCTCTGTGTAGTTTCACCAGATAGGCTGTAATTAGGTTTCACGTTCTGTTTGTTGTTTTGTATTTTGTATAGTTATTTCATGTGTCACTTTTTCTATTAAAGTCATGAGTAACCACCACGCTGCATTTCGGTCCGACTCTCTTTCTACAAGCGAAGAACGCCGTTACAATATCTACATAGGCATACAGAGGCCCATTGTCAACCAACGTCTACCGAATAGAACTTCTGCACTCAACAACCCGTTCGCATTCCGCTTCGCTCCACAGGTAGTATCACATTTTCATTTAATTTCATTACAGTACAACGGTTTGATTTGTTTGATCGTAGCTAGCTACATAGCCGTCTTTGTATCAAAGATAATTGTGTAGTCTAGAGCGATTTTCTAGGTTAGCTAGCCAGCTATTGTCGTTCTTTTAACGCAACGTAACGTAATCAACACTGCTAGCTAGCCAGCTAGCCCCCGAATAGCAGCACTGTAGAAACTATTACACTCAACGGAACGACTTGATTAGTGTAGTGTCAACAACGCAGCCACTGCCAGCTAGCCTACAAAGTCAACAACGCAGCCACTGCCAGCTAGCCTACTTCAGCAGTACTGTATCATTTTAATATTTTTAGTCAATAAGATTCTTGCTACGTAAGCTTAACTTTCTGAACATTCGAGACGTGTAGTCCACTTGTCATTCCAATCTCCTTTGCATTAGCGTAGCCTCTTCTGTAGCCTGTCAACTATGTGTCTGTCTATCCCTGTTCTCTCCTCTCTGCACAGGCCATACAAACGCTCCACACCGCGTGGCCGCGGCCACCCTAATCTGGTGGTCCCAGCGCGCACGACCCACGTGGAGTTGCAGGTCTCCGGTAGCCTCTGGAACTGCCGATCTGCGGCCAACAAGGCAGAGTTCATCTCAGCCTATGCCTCCCTCCAGTCCCTCGACTTCTTGGCACTGACGGAAACATGGATCACCACAGATAACACTGCTACTCCCACTGCTCTCTCTTCGTCCGCCCACGTGTTCTCGCACACCCCGAGAGCTTCTGGTCAGCGGGGTGGTAGCACCGGGATCCTCATCTCTCCCAAGTGGTCATTCTCTCTTTCTCCCCTTACCCATCTGTCTATTGCCTCTTTTGAATTCCATGCTGTCACAGTTACCAGCCCTTTCAAGCTTAACATCCTTATCATTTATCGCCCTCCAGGTTCCCTCGGAGAGTTCATCAATGAGCTTGATGCCTTGATAAGCTCCTTTCCTGAGGACGGCTCACCTCTCACAGTTCTGGGCGACTTTAACCTCCCCACGTCTACCTTTGACTCATTCCTCTCTGCCTTCTTCTTTCCACTCCTCTCCTCTTTTGACCTCACCCTCTCACCTTCCCCCCCTACTCACAAGGCAGGCAATACGCTCGACCTCATCTTTACTAGATGCTGTTCTTCCACTAACCTCATTGCAACTCCCCTCCAAGTCTCCGACCACTACCTTGTTTCCTTTTCCCTCTCGCTCTCATCCAACACTTCCCACACTGCCCCTACTCGGATGGTATCGCGCCGTCCCAACCTTCGCTCTCTCTCCCCCGCTACTCTCTCCTCTTCCCTCTGCTCAAACCTTCTCCAACCTATCTCCTGATTCTGCCTCCTCAACCCTCCTCTCCTTCCTTTCTGCATCCTTTGACTCTCTATGCCCCCCATCCTCCAGGCCGGCTCGGTCCTCCCCTCCCGCTCCGTGGCTCGACGACTCATTGCGAGCTCACAGAACAGGGCTCCGGGCAGCCGAGCGGAAATGGAGGAAAACTCGCCTCCCTGCGGACCTGGCATCCTTTCACTCCCTTCTCTCTACATTTTCCTCTTCTGTCTCTGCTGCTAAAGCCACTTTCTACCACTCTAAATTCCAAGCATCTGCCTCTAACCCTAGGAAGCTCTTTGCCACCTTCTCCTCCCTCCTGAATCCTCCTCCCCCTCCCCCCCTCCCTCTCTGCAGATGACTTCGTCAACCATTTTGAAAAGAAGGTCGACGACATCCGATCCTCGTTTGCTAAGTCAAACGACACCGCTGGTTCTGCTCACACTGCCCTACCCTGTGCTCTGACCTCTTTCTCCCCTCTCTCTCCAGATGAAATCTCGCGTCTTGTGACGGCCGGCCGCCCAACAACCTGCCCGCTTGACCCTATCCCCTCCTCTCTTCTCCAGACCATTTCCGGAGACCTTACCTCACCTCGCTCATCAAATCATCCCTGACCGCTGGCTACGTCCCTTCCGTCTTCAAGAGAGCGAGAGTTGCACCCCTTCTGAAAAAACCTACACTCGATCCCTCCGATGTCAACAACTACAGACCAGTATCCCTTCTTTCTTTTCTCTCCAAAACTCTTGAACGTGCCGTCCTTGGCCAGCTCTCCCGCTATCTCTCTCAGAATGACCTTCTTGATCCAAATCAGTCAGGTTTCAAGACTAGTCATTCAACTGAGACTGCTCTTCTCTGTATCACGGAGGCGCTCCGCACTGCTAAAGCTAACTCTCTCTCCTCTGCTCTCATCCTTCTAGACCTATCGGCTGCCTTCGATACTGTGAACCATCAGATCCTCCTCTCCACCCTCTCCGAGTTGGGCATCTCCGGCGCGGCCCACGCTTGGATTGCGTCCTACCTGACAGGTCGCTCCTACCAGGTGGCGTGGCGAGAATCTGTCTCCTCACCACGCGCTCTCGCCACTGGTGTCCCCCAGGGCTCTGTTCTAGGCCCTCTCCTATTCTCGCTATACACCAAGTCACTTGGCTCTGTCATAACCTCACATGGTCTCTCCTATCATTGCTATGCAGACGACACACAATTAATCTTCTCCTTTCCCCCTTCTGATGACCAGGTGGCGAATCGCATCTCTGCATGTCTGGCAGACATATCAGTGTGGATGACGGATCACCACCTCAAGCTGAACCTCGGCAAGACGGAGCTGCTCTTCCTCCCGGGGAAGGACTGCCCGTTCCATGATCTCGCCATCACGGTTGACAACTCCATTGTGTCCTCCTCCCAGAGCGCTAAGAACCTTGGCGTGATCCTGGACAACACCCTGTCGTTCTCAACTAACATCAAGGCAGTGGCCCGTTCCTGTAGGTTCATGCTCTACAACATCCCAGAGTACGACCCTGCCTCACACAGGAAGCGGCGCAGGTCCTAATCCAGGCACTTGTCATCTCCCGTCTGGATTACTGCAACTCGCTGTTGGCTGGGCTCCCTGCCTGTGCCATTAAACCCCTACAACTCATCCAGAACGCCGCAGCCCGTCTGGTGTTCAACCTTCCCAAGTTCTCTCACGTCACCCCGCTCCTCCGCTCTCTCCACTGGCTTCCAGTTGAAGCTTGCATCCGCTACAAGACCATGGTGCTTGCCTACGGAGCTGTGAGGGGAACGGCACCTCAGTACCTCCAGGCTCTGATCAGGCCCTACACCCAAACAAGGGCACTGCGTTCATCCACCTCTGGCCTGCTCACCTCACTCCCACTGAGGAAGTACAGTTCCCGCTCAGCCCAGTCAAAACTGTTCGCTGCTCTGGCCCCCCCAATGGTGGAACAAACTCCCTCACGACGCCAGGACAGCGGAGCCAATCACCACCTTCCGGAGACACCTGAAACCCCACCTCTTTAAGGAATACCTAGGATAGGATAAAGTAATCCTTCTCACCCCCCCCCCTTAAAAGATTTAGATGCACTATTGTAAAGTGGCTGTTCCACTGGATGTCATAAGGTGAATGCACCAATTTGTAAGTCGCTCTGGATAAGAGCGTCTGCTAAATGACTTAAATGTAAATGTAAATGTTAGCACAGCTGAAAACTGTTGTCCTGATTAAAGAACCAATAAAACTGGCCAAGTACATTAGACTGTCTACTTTGAGAAACAGACGCCTCACAAATCCTCAACTGGCAGCTTCATTAAATAGTACCAGCTATTGTCTCAACGTCAACAGTGAAGAGGTGACTCCGGGATGCTGGCCTTCTAGGCAGAGTTCCTCTGTCCTGTGTCTGTGTTCTTTTGCTCATCTAACAAGAAATGTGTGGAGTGGTTGAAAAACGAGTTTTAATGACTCCAACCTATATGTATGTAAACTTCCGACTTCAACTGTACATAGGTTGACCCAAACAGTACAAACATCTTCTGAGCATGACTCCTAATCTTTGGAAAGTTTTGTTCATCGAGAGATGCATGGAACCTCATCAGTGACATTGTTTTGAATAGTTCTCCAATCACTGCATCAGACTGAAGGTCGACAAGCTCAAGTTGCAGGTCAGTGGGAGCGGTATCCACATTGAAGGTGACAGGAGAGGAAACCAACAGCATGTCATTTTCCAACACTTTGAAATCCTCAAAACGACGAGAAAACTCACCGTTCAAAGCACGCTGCAGCGTCATCTGATAAGGAACAGACTAGTAGTGTCGGAAGGTGGGTGAGATTGTTGCCTTTTACTTGGAGGGCCAAGAGGAGTAATTTTCCCTTGAAGGCTTTGACAAGGCTGAACATCTCATGTGCAAAAAAGGTCCTTCCCTTGTACTTTGGAATTCAGTTCATTCATGAGGGCCACGATGTCCACGGTGAAGGCAAAATCAGCCAACCATCCTTTATCTTGCAGTTGAGGGAAATCCACATATTTTCCTTTCATTTGCAAAAACTCAGCAATCTTCGACATAAGGTCCCACACCTTTTTAAGCACCTTCCCCAAACTTAGCCATCTCACGTTTGTGTGGTAGGGGAGATCTGCACGACCTGACTCTGTCTCTTCCAACAGTGAGATAAACTACCTGTGGTTTAAAGATTTTGCTCTTATGAGGTTTACCACTTTAGTGACTGAATCCACAACATGGCTCATTTTCAGAAAACATTTACAGAGCACCTCCTGGTGAATAAGCAATGAAGGAAAATAATTGTCTGATCTGGGATCAGCTCAGCTACTTGATCTTGTATCCTTTTCTAAAGGCCAACGTTTTTTCCTGTCAAGTTTGGGCACCCATCAAGTGGTCACGCTGGATAACTTCTCAAAACTCAGTCCCAGCTTTGCCACACACTTATTAACCTCCTCCAATAAATATTTCCCTGTGGTTGTGCTCTTCATTGACTGCACTGAAGCAAGATCCTCTGTAATTTCAATGCCTGGGGTTATGCCTCGTAAGAATATCAACAACTGCGCCATGTCACGTGCATCTCTGCTCTCATCCAGGGACAAGGAGAAATAGGTGAAGTCCTTTAATTGTCTTTCAACCGTATTCTCTGCAATGTTCTCAACATCTGTTTCTCTTGACAAGGAAACTATTTCAAACAGCTCTTTCTTTTCGGGGCAAAGTGTTGCTGCAGAGTCAATTAAACATTCTTTAATGAATTCGCCCTCAGCAAATTACTTGCTTTTTTTTTGCTAAGCAATTTTGTGGGACAGCACATAGCTAGCTCTCGCAATTCCGTTGTTTGCTGAATGCAGTTTTGTGAAAAGTCCTTGCTGATTTTGCAACTGAGAAACTGAGAAACTCTTTCAATGCTCTTAACCTCTGCCCAGAAGACATATTCCTATATTTCTCTGAATCCCTCATCTGGAAGTGTTGGGACAAGTTGTAGTCTTTCAAGACAGCGATGCTCTCTTTGCACACTAAGCACAGAGCTTTCCCTGATACCTCAATAAAGAAAATTTTGATGTCCACTCTTGCTGGAACATCCAAAATTCATTGTCTACTTTCCTTACCTTTGAAAAACAATTTTTTGCGCAAAAAGGGGGAGGCTTGCAAACCGAAGAACACCATCCCAACCGTGAAGCACGGGAGTGGCAGCATCATGTTATGGGGGTGCTATGCTGCAGGAGGGACTGGCGCACTTCACAAAATAGATGGCATCATGAGGATGGAAAATTATGTGGATATATTGAAGCAACATCTCAAGACATCAAGAAGTTAAAGCTTGGTCACAAATGGGACTTCCAAATGGACAATGACCTCAAGCATACTTCCAAAGTTGTGGCAAAATGGCTTAAGGACAACAATGTCAAGGTATTGGAGTGGCCATCACAAAGCCCTGACCTCAATCCTATAGAACATTTGTGGGCAGAACTGAAAAAGTGTGTGCGAGCAAGGAGGCCTACAAACCTGATTTAGTTACACCAGTTCTGCCAGGAGGAATCGGCCAAAATTTACCCAACTTATTGTGGGAAGCTTGTGGAAGGCTACCTGAAATGTTTTACCCAAGTTAAACAATTGTGATGAAAGAAATATATCATTCTCTCTAGTCTTATTCTGACATTTCACATTCTTAAAATAAAGTAGTGATCCTAACTGACCCAAGACAGGGAATTTTTACTAGGATTAAATGTCAGGATTTGTGAAAAACTGAGTTTAAATTTATTTGGCTAAGGTGTATGTAAACTTCCGACTTCAACTGTAAATCATTACACAAAGGTGAGTATTCTTTGGGCTTTTAATTTGAATAACAAATACATTTTAGTAAACTTTAGTATTGCAAATTCTTTATGTGATCTGAGCATGATGCCGCGGGCCGTATTGAATCAGGTCGCGGGTCTCATACGACCCCCGGGCTGGCCTTTGACCAGGCCTGGTCTAAGGGGTAGAAAAAAAATGTTATTTGTGTGGAAGCAGCATCACTCTTTAATTGTCCAAATAAAATGTCCCATCTGGGACAATAAAGTGCCCTAGCTCAATGAATTGGCAGCAACACAAAGAACTTTGGCCATGCCATTACACACTAACTACTCCATTTCAGCGGTGGTCTAAACAAAATAAAGGGAACAAATCAAGTCTGTCTTCACAACAAATGAAGACTTTTACTGTGGAGAGAACATGCTGCTCAGAATTACTTCACAAAGCCAGGAAGATGGTTCAACATATATATATCCATGAGGGACGACACTTTCTTTCTTTCATCTTTCACCACTATTACATTATTCATTTGATGAGCTTCTCTTGGGCAAAACCACTCTCTGTAGATTTCACATCGTCTTGTATTTATTCCATTTACAAAACCTTGTCTTCTCAGTGGCCGACTTGAGGCAATCTGGCTGCAAGTAACTTTATGTGGTTTAATAAAAAATATATATATTCGATGTTTTTAACCTTTATTTAACTAGGCAAGTCCATTAAGAACAAATTCTTATTTACAATGATGGCCTACTGGGGAACAGTGGGGGCAGAACAACAGATTTTTACCTTGTCAGCTCCGGGATTGGATCCAGCGACCTTTCAGTTACAGGCCCAACGCTCTAACCACGATGCTACCTGCCGACCCAGGAGTACTAGCCAGCTCGGCACTCCCTCTGGTCAGTTCCACCATATACATTCTGACATACTGGCTGAATAGAACTGGCACTGCCAGTAAATGTATACACTTCGTGATACTTCTGAGATGTCTTCTATGCCTTACTCATCTGCCCCCCCACCCCACTAACCTTCCATTAGCAACCGCTTTGCATAGAAACAGACATCGCCATAGTAACTCAAGTAAAAGGAAAAGCTGCCTGTGTTTTGATAAGTGGGTAACTATCAGTGATGGTTGCAAATTATAGTGAGTCAACATGTTTTCAGAACCTTTATGTCCCCGACTGATCAAAACTCGGTTTCTCGTCTCTCTGCAGCAGACATATAGTGAGCAATATGTTTGGGACATTAAATCGCTATCAAATCGCAATAGATATAGAATAGTGAGAATCACAATACATATCGTATCGACACCTAAGTATTGTAATAATATCGTATCGTGAGGTCACTGGCAATTCCAAGCCCTAGTCACTATGTGATTACAAAGTTAAAAAACAGAAACAAAGTTTTGCTCTATGGTATCGTATTGTATGGCTCTACATTACTTTGTGACAAAGTCCTTGGAGGATCTGTATACAGTCTGTGACATCAGGGAGGACATTAGTTGGAGAAGGTGAAGGACAGATGGAAGGACAGAGGTGACAGAGGGATGGATTCATCTTCGTTTCCCCTTCAGCCTCTCATCACTTAATGGTAGATTTCAGATCGAGTGGTTTGCCAGTGAAGGCATTAGCTGAATTGCTAATGAAACTTCCCCATGTAGGTCCCACCGCAACCCTCCCTCTGCTTCCGAAAACACCCTTCAGCCAAGTGAAATAAATGAGAGAAACACAGCTCGGAGGAGTAGAGGGTAGAGGGAGAGAGACACAGAGGGAGAACATGAGAGGAGGTTGAAAATGGGTGGGTGAAAATAGATTTTGGAAAGTTATTTTCTGCAGAAGCATGAGGCAGACATAACTAATGAGAAACTACTGTAGCTTTGAAATAACATTTCAAATGTGTTCTGCAATCTTCATGTGCTCAGGAAACAGACACCAACAGGACACTGGACTGCATGCTGGATTGAGCTTCCTTTCAGTCTAATTCTGTTGAAATTACAAGCACTATGAACATTTTTGTGTTTTGGGGGGACTTGCTGCTTAGAGAAAGGGATTGAGGAGTGGGGCAGGAGGGTTTGTGACAGGGGCAGGGTGCTGGTCAGAGTGAGACAGATTAAATCAGCAGATGATCTCAATAAGCTGTCTTAACGAGACATTCATCCATATTCATATCCTAGTTGTTAATTCTCAACTCCAGGGGGTATTTGCTTCATAACATTTTGCGTGTGTGTGTGTGTGTGTGTGTGTGTGCGCGCGTGTGTGTGTGTGTGTGTGTGTGAGAGAGACTGTGAGCCGCTATGTTGGTTGAAAGGAATACTGGATGGTGATATTGGCTATGCTCTGTGCATCCACATCATAAAGCCCTGTAGCTTTATCTATTCAAGCAGAGAGGAGGAAGAGGAGAGAGTGCGAGAACATGCACGTGTGAAAGGAATACCTCACGGGGGACAGAGCTCCTTCCTGTAGCTGGCCATCAATCTATTATGTAGCTTATAAAGCAGGCATGGATTCTACTTGAAAGCAGTGATCCTCATTCCTACTCCTGGAAAGCTTTAATACTGCATGTTTTGTCCCAGCTCAGCAGTGAAACACCTGATTCAAGTCTTACCTGCTAATATCAGCCTATTAGTAATCATTGCATACAGAATACACTAATAGACAGGAGAATCGGCCTCTGTGAGAGAAGTCGGCCCCTCAGATGTATTTGTGGCTCCCACCCCCATCAATGTTTCCCAGGCCTGAACTAGACATTATGCAGTGGCAGATGAGGACCAACCTGTCTGAGGTGACCTTGTTCTGTAACCAGAATATCTAGTGGCATGAAAACAAGAGACAGATCCATCTCTATCTCCTATTCCAAAGCACCAAGGTCAAGTATTGACTACATTATCGAACAATAGGTTCATCTTCTGCACTACTGATTGATACACTTGAGTTTACTGTATGTAGGCCTACTTTTAATGTAAGGTGTCCTTGAGTGTTCTGAAAGTCATCTGCCTTGAAAAATGCATTTAGCTTTATGATTATTACTGTTACTATATGTCCTGTCAGATAAATCACCAGACAGACCCTTTTTGTATCAATAACACAACTACAGTACGCAGATACAGTATATAGAAGTAGGTTTACAGAGAACTAAATCTCTATGCAAATCTATAGAATCTTTCATGACTTCTATGGATGCTAAAACTGGCATTTCTTGGTAAGCACCCAGTTTTCATAATAGTTTTACTATGGTTGTTGCAAAAGTGTCTGATCTCAAGATCTCATAATATGTTAAACAGTTAACCCTTGAGGACAGGATTTACTACAGATGCTTCCCATCCCATTTACTTTAGGGGATTTTCAGGCTCAGTAGTCTGCAGTTGATTGGTTTACATTACGCATAATTGGTAATTCTATAGCGGGCCTCAACTCATAGGCCTAGAGACTGCATGTTGCACACTAGGCAAATCACATTTCAGGCAACTCATATTAAAATCAGCACAACTCTTCATCCCAACACAACAGTTTTATTCTCAATACTAAGATACCTGCTACTTCCTATTCTACAGCATATGCTCCCGGCCCCCAGACAAGGCGGTTTCTCTCTGCATTGACGTTTTGGTTAGGCTATCTTCTTACTGTTTTCTTATGGTTTCCTTCAAATGGTGCATTCACAACTCCTATCACTTCTATTCCTTCACGTGATCTAGGTATTTTCTGATCTGGTCTTTTCACCCCAATCAATCACAACAGCTTCACTCTTAAGCATTCTAAATCAGGTTCCTGGTGTACTATCATAACAGCTCGAACTACCACTCAATCCTTTCTCATGCTTTAGGCTAATATATCTTCACGCTCGACCCTGTTCTGCTCATCATTCTTCAACCCTCATCTCATCTTCAACCCTCATCTGTTTCACTTCTCAAGTAACACAAAGGTGTTTTCTTTCACCTCAACGCCTTCTGTAATATGTCCCTATTGCTTTGTATTACTGCATGCATGACTGGGTTTGAAGCAAAGCAAACGTCCCATTATATCATACAAATCGCATTACAGCATACATGGTATAAGCATACATAGCATTTTGTCTAAACACATCAGCAAATGTTTCATTCTGGTGCCAGCGTGCCATGCTTTATTTACAAAGTTCACATAATACTTATCCAATTACACTCATGCATATAGCGGTGGCAATCACTCATCATTACACATTCTCAAATTGTAACAACGCAAGGGACTCAGCAGATCAACATTGGGCCGGGACTCTTGGCAGGTGCCCATATCTTCCCGCAATTTGCTATGCACTATTGGGGTCAACACTAAGCTAGCATTTGATGTTAATTATATAGGTACAGTACCAGTCAAAAGTTTGGACACACCTACTCATTCAAGGGTTTTTCTTTATTTTGACTATTTTCAACATTGTAGAATAATAGTGAAGACATCAAAACTATGAAATAACACATGCGGAATCATATAGTAACCAAAAAAGTGTTTAACAAATCAAAATAGCCACCCTTTGCCTTGATGACAGCTTTGCACACTCTTGGAATTCTCTCAACCAGCTTCATGAGGAATGCTTTTCCAACAGTCTTGAAGGAGTTCCCACATATGCTGAGCACTTGTTGGCTGCTTTTCTTTCACTCTGTGGTCCAACTCATCCCAAACCATCTCAACTGGGTTGATGTCGGGTGATTGTGGAGGCCAGGTCATCTGATACATACAGCATTCCATCACTCTCCATCTTGCTAAAATAGCCCTTACACAGCCTGTGTTTTGGATCAATGTTCTGTTGAAAAACAAATTATAGTCCCGCTAAGTGCAACCAGATGGGATGGTGTATCGTTGCAGAGTACTGTGGTCCCCATGCTGGTTTAGTGAGCCTTGAATGTTAAATAAATCACAGACACCAGCAAAGCACCCCCACACCATCACACCTCCATGGTTCACGGTGGGAACCACACATGCAGAGATCATCCATTCACCTACTCTGCTTGTCACAAAGACACGGTGGTTGGAACCAAAAATATCCAATTTGGACTCATCAGACCAAAGGACAGATTTCCACCAGTCTAACGTCCATTGCTCGTGTTTCTTGGCCCAAGCAAGTCTCTTCTTCTTATTGGTGTCCTTTAGCAGTGGTTTCTTTGCAGAAATTTGACTATGAAGACAGTTGATTGATGTTGAGATGTGTTTGTTACTTAAACTCTGTGAAGCATTTATTTGGTCTGCAATCTGAGGTGCAGTTAACTCTAATGAATTTAGGTAACTCTGGGTCTTCCATTCCTGTGGCAGTCATCATGAGAGCCAGTTTCATCATAGTACGTGACGGTTTTAGCGACTGCACTTGAAGAACATTTCAAAGTTCTTGAAATTTTCCAGATTGACTAACATTCATGTCAAACCTTAAGGATCGGACCCTTTGTTTCAATTTTCACCTAAAATGACATACCCAAATCTAACTGCCTGTAGCTCATGACCTGAAGCAAAGATATGCATATTCTTGATACCATTTGAAAGAAAACACTTTGAAGTTTGTGGAAATGTTAAATTAATGTAGGAGAATATAACACATTAGATCTGGTAAAGGAAAATTTTTGTACCATCATCTTTAAAATGCAAGAGAAAGACCATAATGTATTATTCCAGCCCATGTGCAATTTAGATTTGGCCACTACATGGCAGCAGAGTATGTGCAAAGTTTTAGACTAATCCAATGAACCATTGCATATCTGTTCAAAATGTTGTATCAAGACTGCCCAAATGTGCCTAATTGGTTTATTAATACATTTTCAAGTTCATAATTGTGCACTCTCCTCAAACAATAGCATGGTATTATTTCACTGTAATAGCTACTGTAAATAGGACAGTGCAGTTAGATTAAAAATAATTGAAGCTTTCTTCCCAATATAGAAAATAGAAAAATAAAGAAAAATTCTGCAATGAGTAAGTGTGTTCAAACTTCTGACTGGTACTGTATTTTGCATTATGGCATGCGTGGTTGGGAAGATGTACAGTGGGGCAAAAAAGTATTTAGTCAGCCACCAATTGTGCAAGTTCTCCCACATAAAAAGATGAGGCCTGTAAATATCATCATAGGTACACTTCAACTATGACAGATAAAATGAGAAAAAGAATCCAGAAAATCACATTGGAGGATTTTTTATGAATTTATTTGCAAATTATGGTGGAAAATAAGTATTTGGTCACCTACAAACAAGCAAGATTTCTGCTTCGATGCCAGCTGTCCAGCAAAGGGCTATGTGTCATCAGCACTTGGTTCCGAGGAGCATTCCACGGAGACGAGGCCATACCCCAAACTATTTCATAAAATTCCATATTGCATTCTGCCTCTGTTCGTTCAGTTAAGCCTGTACTCGATTGAAGTGTGACTGGAGGGAATAGGTCGTGCAGGATGAAGCTACAATCCTAAAGATGAAACTGCCTATGAGAACGTAATGTTCTATTAGCAAGTCAGCATTATCCTATTAGGCTATGATTTCAGTTAATGGTAATATATATCCCTAGAGAAAGGAATAGTGGGTTGTTTAAGTCACTGTGAATATGAAGGTGTGCTGAGAGGTTCAACAAAATGACAAATAGGGAGGTAATTATACAGTGTGTTCTGGATCTGTCAGCTTGACACTCCTTCCCACCCTGGACAATAGGGTCTCTCTGTCTCCGAAAAAAGGCAACCTGTCGGACTCTTGCGGTCTACTCTACAGTACAGAAACACAGCATAGTCATCCCAAAACCCTCCCCTCTCCCCTGGGTGAAGGAAACTTCCTTGTCCGGAAAGTGAAGTGAGCCTGAGAAACTGCTCTACACAGCCTGCTGTCTGCTGCCAGGCTTAAGACACTAAGCTAGCAAACTTTCTCTTTGTGGTGGGTTTATTTAATTGTCTCCCTCCCTGACATCACATCGGCCACAGCAAAGCCATGGGTTTTCTAATATACTATGAGTGGCTTTACTGTGTGTGATAGTTTGTCAGGATGGGGCAGCCAGCCCCTAAACAAAAGAGGAAGGGAGAGACTCCATGTTTCATTCACTTTTACCTAATCTATATACAGCACTATCTATTTGCCAAAGTAATGAAATTCTACAAGTTTTTAGTCACAGTGGATCAGCTTTCAAACACAGTGCAGTGGCATTCAGAATCTGTGCAACAAACAATTACATCTCATGGGAATGGTGTACTTTGTTTTTCCCAGAATAGCAGTACAAATAGCTTCAGCAGCATAAATTGAATGTTTTCCTGTGAAGGTACAGTGTACAGACAGACTATCAGACATGGGAGGCGGGTGGGCGGTGGGACAGAGTATAGGCAGGAGGGCTTCACACACAACACACACTACTGGGCACAGGGATAATGAGCTCCGTTGTGACTCGTGAAAGAACCTAAACCGACTCCATTACTGCTGCAGGCAGATACGCATTTCTGAAACCCCGAAAAACACCCCCGTTTGTACACCGCGTTAGTGAGTGTGTGTCTGTGTGTTGCTCTCCTATTCAGCGCAGGTTCCTCTGATCCCCATGGTCAAACAAAACACTGACGCACACTGGGGTCACACTCGCAAAATAAAATCAAACGGCCATTACACAATAACACTGAGAGAAGGAGACTAATGGCTTGGAGGCCTCAACGGGTTTCATTCAACTGTGTGTGTGTGTGTGTGTGTGTGTGTGTGTGTGTGTGTGTGTGTGTGTGTGTGTGTGTGTGTGTGTGTGTGTGTGTGTGTGTGTGTGTGTGTGTGTGTGTGTGTGTGTGTGTGTGTGTGTGTGTGTGTGTGTGTGTGTGTGTGTGTGTGTGTGTGTGTGTGTGTGTGTGTGTGTGTGTGTGTGTGTGTGTGTGTGTGTTCCTACATTATCTGGACCCCAAAGTACTAACATTTCACCTGAATATCATGAAAAGGGTAGACTGGACCTTTATCAGGTCCTGAATTTGTTCAAATGTTTAAGGCATAGATTTAGGGTTTTGGAGTTAATGTTAGGTTTAGGGTTACGTTTAAAGTTAGGTTTAGGGTTTTGGGGGTTAAGTTTAGGTTACGGTTGGGGTAAAGGTTCAGGAAAATAGGATCTTTAATGGTCAAACATTTTGTTTCACGAAAACAAAGTATGTGTTTATGTGTGTGTATATATGACTATGTGCATGCATATTAAGCATGCCTTAAAAACGTAAGTATGAAACAGTGTTTTCAGGCTGAAAGATATAAAAACCATCAAAATGTTAATTCATTACAATCTCTTTTGTATTGTTGAGTGTCATAGGGGACAGTGCCATAGTGGGTTCATGTCCTGTTGGGTTTGCTATTTGATTGAGACAGGAGGGTAGCTAATAGCACTGTAATCTCTGTATATTTCTTCTTACAAGAGAAATTCTACAATTTCCTGTCTCACGTCTTTGTGTGTGGTTGTTGTTGTTGTTCACATAATAGTGACACTGCAGCTGCAGAACATAGATACAAACAAGTCATGAAAACGTCCGATGTGTTCAGATCAACCCAAAAAAACAGGCTATTAGCATATCATACAAAGTGTTTCAGAGACCCTGCTTGCTCTGGAACTATTTTGCATAATACATTATTCTCTAGCAAGACCTGAAGCTTGGTGTGACCAAACGAGGACATAAAAGACTAGTGAGCCAAGCTCTTGTAAGTAATTGGCAGAGGAAGTTCTGAGACATGGTTGTAATAAAACCTAAGGAGATGACAACACAGTGGAACTGCTTTTTAATCAGGCAAGTAGCAGGTCAGCCAACAGGGAAGGCTTGACAGCCCATCAAAAGACTACAGCCACTATTTGGAATAATCTTAGATATGAAGCACATAATTAAGTAGAAAGGGAAATTTACCAGGCTTGTTCCTGCTAAATGTGAAATGAAAAGCTTAAACCTCCATTGGCAAGACATGGGTGGCTGTGGTAACGGAGCTGGTTGAACAGGAGGGAAGAACAGGAGAAGAACGATTCAGTTCAGAGATGGAGAGAAGAAGGCAGGGCCTAACCCCAGCCATGCATGCCATTCACAAAACCGACAGAAACAGCGACGAGAAGAGAAGAGGGAATCAAAGGTTGGCACGGTGACGCAAACATGGTTAAAAACGATGATGTTGTGCTCTCTGGTTTGTGTCACTACAGTTAAAAATGATGCTGTTGTGCTCTCTGGGTTGTGTCACCATGGTTAAAAACGATGCTGTTGTGCTCTCTGGGTTGTGTCACCACGGTTAAAAACAGTGCTGTTGTGCTCTCTGGTTTGTGTCACCACAGTTAAAAACGATGCTGTTGTGCTCTCTGGGTTGTGTCACCACGGTTAAAAACAGTCCTGTTGTGCTCTCTGGGTTGTGTCACCACAGTTAAAAACAGTCCTGTTGTGCTCTCTGGGTTGAGTCACCACAGTTAAAAATTATGCTGTTGTGCTCTCTGGGTTGTTTCACCACGGTTAAAAACAGTGCTGTTGTGCTCTCTGGGTTGTTTCACCACGGTTAAAAACAGTGCTGTTGTGCTCTCTGGGTTGTTTCACCACGGTTAAAAACGATGCTGTTGTGCTCTCTGGGTTGTGTCACCACAGTTAAAAACGATGCTGTTGTGCTCTCTGGGTTGTTTCACCACGGTTAAAAACAATGCTGTTGTGCTCTCTGGGTTGTTTCACCACGGTTAAAAACGATGCTGTTGTGCTCTCTGGGTTGTGTCACCACAGTTAAAAACAATGCTGTTGTGCTCTTTGGGTTGCTCTTCGCCCCAACACACACACACTCTCGCTGTCTAAATACAAACATACACACACACACACACACTTGTTGCTAAGCAACAGCAATGCTCGCTTGATCAGTTGACTGCACGACCAAGAGTGTGAGTGAAGGAGTGAGAAGGAAAATGGTTAAAGAGAGAAAAACAGAGTTTGATAAGAGGAGTGAGAGGTGGGTAAGAATCCAACTGTCTATTCTGGATGATGTGATGCGCTGAGTGGCTGAGGGGCTAGCCTCAGAGCCAACTGTCACTCAGCTGTCAGAGAGACATCAGGAAGTATCAGTGGAGAAGCTGATAGGTTGGGAAGTTTAGAGCACAAGTCAGAGACCAGAGGGGTACACTACAAAGCAAAATCAATGAGTTAGCCAGCTAATTTTGATAAGCAACCAGAAATAACTATTGATTTTATGTTAAAATCATAGCTCAACTTAAATATGTAATTCATTTGTTAAATTAATTAGACCTGCCCATTTCAAGTTTATCTTTCTACAAAAATAATATCACAAATATTCTGACGAGTTAGCTCGCTAATCCTGCTTTGTAGTATACCCCTCTGGTTTATCTTACCACACACAGCTTACAGCTGCCAGTCCACACAGCACAGGAAGCCATGACTACCTCACTGACAAACCCCACTGGCACAGTAGGAGCACTACTGAGACAGCAAATTAAATAGAGTACTGTTGAAGCAGAGCTACTGCTCCGCATAGTTCACCTTTACACTCAATACTTTACAGAATACAATGATAATCCATTTAGCATATCCTGTCTCAAAGGTACTTGTTGCCTGATTTGTGAAAACAGCATTAGATGCTAGCAGGCATATTGAAACGGAAAACTCTACAATTAATTAGTTGTGCACTGGGATGTTTTAGCTTGCACCTGTAACCAAGATGTTATGTCATGCCAGACAGTCAATTAAAAATGACATGTAATGTCTGTGGATGAAGATAAGGTAGATGTAGGTCAAGGCTGATATTGGACATGCTTCGGGACGGAGCAGGAGTCAGGTATGCTCTCTGTCTACTGTCTCAACTCATTGGCGTCCTCTCACATCACACCTGATGTCAACATCACACTCTAACACACAGAGACTAATTGACATATTCCAGAATGAGGCCATCTCTCAGCCAGCTGTGTGACACCCCTAGCAAACACTTGTGATGAATCATTAAAAACAAAACAAACAAGAGGGGGAAGTCAGTCACAAAGGCCTGAAAAGGTAACAGAAGTATATTTCCATAAGCTTTACCAGTGATTATTCACAGAGTTTAAAACCATAATCGCTCCCACTCATAGTGCACTGAAAGTGCTTTAACAAAGTTCCACTCTCTCTTGTACCCAGGGATACTTGTGAAACCCAGAGGCCTAAAGTAGAAGCATGTTCACATTCATGTGCGTAAACAAACTGAAACCGCCGACAGAAAACACAATGGAAACAACACTTCACCTATGCTGAACAAAGTCACTTGTCTACCTGTGCTGTTTCCTATCTTCAGTATGACTATATTATTATGATCTTGAAAGGTCATGGTGATGCAGCCGTCTGGTAAGTAGTAATGTAAACAGAGAGCAACAGGAAACTGCAGAGGAGAACTTAAAGCTAAACATCCATATATCTTCTCTCTCCAGCAGCTCTTCAAACTGCATAAGCCTTACAGTACCAGTCAAACGTTTGGACACACCTAGTCATTACAGGGTTTTTCTTTATTTGTACTATTTTCTACATTGTAGAATATTAGTGAAGACATCAAAACTATGAAATAACACATATGGGATCATGTAGTAACCAAACAAGTGTTAAACAAATCCAAATATATTTTGCATTTGAGATTCTTCAAAGTAGCTACCCTTTGCCTTGATGACAGCTTTGCACATTCTTGGCATTCCCTCAATCAGCTTCATGAGGTAGTCATGAAGTTGCTTGCAAGTTTTGTAGATGGCTGTACTAGTTGCCATGGTCACCTAACAAACAAGCTTGCTAGCTAGTCAAACCATCAGTCCTCCTAAATATTAGCTTGCTAACTATTTATGAAAATCAATTTCAACAATGGCAATAATGTTTTAACCTTTCCACCCGTGAGCTCTAATGGCGTGAGTCGTTTTATGCAGGTGATGTCAGAATGCACTCTCTGTTCCAAAATGGCATCGTTACGCAACAGGACAGTTAACACGCGCTGCCTGCTACTTATCTATAGGCTACGTTTCAATTTCAAATTATTTTCTAAGAATTTGTATTTTCTAACAACAGTTTGAATTTAGGTGTGTTCTGCCTCCTCATTAATTCACATAGAAATAGACCCTTTCAATCTAGGGTTGCTGACCAAGCCGGCTGGTCGTTCTATCGGCTCCGTTGCCAGAGACAAGACCCAGTCATTCAGCTGCACTTGCATTTGTTTAAGCTGTTTTCTAGAGACATTTATTTGTATACATCCATCACAATGAGCTAATGAGGCATGATTTCCACCTGTGATAAATGTGCTCACTCATCGGGACACTGTTGTTCAGAGGATCTAGCCAACAACACAGCTAACACAATCACTTCAAACTGAAGCTGGAAAGGCCGCTAACTAGCTGCACTTGGTTTCCATTGACGACCTTTTTCAATTGACATTTCTTTGTATATATCCATACAAATGATGCCAGCTGATTCATGTTTTCGCTGCCTTTGTCTCGTTCCGACATGTTCATTACTGCTGACAGCTGGAGATTGAATTTGAATATTGAAACAATGTTGCAAATGTCGGAAACAGACAGCAAGGTTTATACAAATCTCCACTGTTGAAGATGAAATGCTAGTCGAAAAGAAATGTGAGAATGTAGCGGAGATCAAGTTTATAAATTGCTTGGCAGGGCTGACGAGACAGTGGATTGAGCAGTCAGATGGAACAGAGTATATAGGCATTTTAGATTTAGCCGGTGGTAAATGGTGGAATAGACACCATTTACAGTTTTAACCAATCAGCATTCACGATTAGACCCTATAGACCACAATATATCAGCTCGGTAGAATTAATTGGCTATAGTTCATCCTTAAATATTCTGTTTGAGCTGCTTTTGAAAGCAAAAGTTGAATTGAAAACATTCCTACCAGCAAATTAACACATTTCTAGTGGCAAATGTGCTAAATTATAACCCTGGTGTGAAAGGGATTATCAACTCAGGGCTCTATGCGTTTTCTGGAAAATAATGCAACTCAGTGGAAGGTCAGTTCCACTCTGCGTGTCGTGGAACACACCTTCCGGGTCCTTCATTATTTTCCATAGAACGCAGAGCCCCTCATTGATTATCCTTTAGAATGCCCTTCAAGCCAATCAGAAACAAGTATTCAACAACGCCGTGGTATAAAGAATGTTTATGCCTCATATCTGTTCTGACCTTTTCGAAGAAAGTATTAAAACATAAGAAATCATGTGTCGTTATTAATGATACCTTCTTATCAAATGTACAAGTTAAAATGACAGTATGCGTATGTGTCTGCTGTCTACCTTTCCTTTTTAAAGATTTATATAGTGTATTTACAGTAACAGTCAACATTTTGGACACAGCTACTCATTGCAGGGTTTTTCTTTATTTTTACTATTTTCTACATCGTACAATAATAGTGAAGTAATCAAAACTATGAAATAACACATATGGAATCATGTCGTAACCAAAAAAGTGTAAAGCAAATCAAAATATATTTTGTATTTGAGATTCTTCAAAGTAGCCACCCTTTCCTTGATGACAGCATTGCACACTCTTGGCATTCTCTCAACCAGCTTCATGAGGTAGTCACCTGGAATGCATTTCAATTAACAGGTGTGCCTTAAATTTGTGGAATTTCTTTCCTTCTTAATGTGTTTGAGCCAATCAGCTGTGTTGTGACAAGGTAGGGGTGGTTTACAGAAGATAGCCCTATTTGGTAAAAAACCAGGTCCATATTATGACAAGAACAGCTCAAATAAACAAAGAGAAATGACAGTCCATCATTACTTTAAGACATGAAGGTCAGTCAATGCGGAACATTTCAAAAACGTTGAAGTTTCTTCAGGTGCAGTCACAAAAACCATCAAGCCCTATGATGAAATTGACTCTCATGATGACTGCCACAGGAACGGAAGACCCAGAGTTAACTCTGCTAAAGAGGATAAGTTCATAAGAGTTACCAAGCTCAGAAATTGCCACCCAAATAAATGCTTCACACAGTTCAAGTAACAGACACATCTCAACATCAACTATTCAGAGGAGACTGTGCAAATCAGTCCTCCATGGTTGAATTGCTGAAAAGAAACCACTACTTAAGGACACTAATAAGAAGAAGAGATTTTTGGTTCCAACCACCGAATAGTTGAACGGCTGATCTCCGCGTGTGTGGTTCCCACCTTGAAGTATAGAGGAGGTGGTGTGGGGGTGCTTTGCTGGTGACACTGTCTGGGATTTAATTAGAATTTAAGGCACACTTAACCAGCATGGCTACCACAGCATTCTGCAGCGATATGCCATCCCATCTGGTTTGAGCATAGTGGAACTATCGTCTGTTTTTCAACAGGCCAACGACCTAACACACCTCCAGGCTGTGTAAGGGCTATTTGACCAAGAAGGAGAGTGATGGAGTGCTGTATCAGATGACCTGGCCTCCACAATCACCCGACCTCAACCCAATTGAGATGGTTTGGTATGAGTTGGACCACATAGTGAAGGAAAAGCAGCCTACAAGTGCTCAGCATATGTGGGAACTCCTTCAAGAACTTCAAGCATTCCAGGTGCAGCTGGTTGAGAGAATGCCAAGAGTGTGCAAAGCTGTCATCAAGGCAAAGGGTGGCTATTTTGATTCGTTTAACACTTTTTTAGTTACTACATTATTCCATATGTGTTATTTAATAGTGTTGATGTCTTCACTAGTATTCTACAATGTAGAAAATAGTAAAAAATAAAGAAAAACCCTGCAATGATTAGGTGTGTCCAAACTTTTGACTGGTGCTGTACAAAACTTGAGACAACTCTCAGATGACAGGGAAAGGGGAAATGGTTTCCTATCCAATATGTTTACTTAATCATGATGAGGTATTCTTCTAAACCACAGCTCGAGACAACAAATAAAGCTCCTCAATATGCATAACAGTCTTAAAAGTCTTAGTGACACTAGTTAATTAGAACTAAAGAGAACCTGCTCATGAGAGAACTTGTCAGGGCGGTGGAAAGCCTTTTCCAGTACAATTCACAGTTCAATTATTAAACTGCAGAGTGAGAGGGTTGGAGCTCAACATTATAGTATCCCGTTGCAGCAGTAGTACAGTATGAGGTGGACTCTTACCTTTCTCTAATGAGGTGATGCCCATGGAGGGTTGTCCTAGGCTGGCCTTCCTCTCCCACTTGCCCTCGTCAGGGTTGTAGACCTCCACGGAGGACAGGGGGCTCTGCTGGCCATCCATGCCCCCCATTACCATCACCTGACCCCCCAGGGCCACCGCTGATGCCCCCGCACGGGCTGTAGGGAGTGGAGGTAACTGGGTCCATGTCTGGCTCTCTATGTCCAGCACCTCGGCAGTGTCTAGAGGCAGGCCTGTCTCACTGCAGCCCCCGAGCACATAGAGCAGGCCATCATGGAACACAGGGGTGCAGTAGACCCTGCACGTGGACATGGGGGGGAACACCTCCCAGTACAGGGACTTGACTAGGCTCACTGCCATCTCAAGTACAGGCATCTCTCCTGAGGCTGACGAAGGTGATGGGTCATTACATGCACGGACGGGTGGGGGGACAAACAAAAACACAACAAACAGAGAAGCAGGGGCACTGAGGATCAACCTCCGGTCTTTCTGCTCTGCTACCTGATCCCCTGTCTCTAGTGAGAGAGGGAACGTGACAGAGAAAGAGAGGGGGGGGGCTACTTCAGCACTTTGCCAAATGCCTCTACCACCCAATGTTGTATTAATGAATTCGTTGATGTTTTAAAGCAAGGTTGCCATCTGCCCTTTATTTCTCATTTTACTCCATTCAGGGGCCTTTATTTTGGTTAAAAAATCACCGCAGTTGATTGTTGTGCAGCTGTGCGCTGCTCTCTAGAGAGGAATACACTAAAACAAGGTTTTTTGAAGGCTTCCTATAGCGAACACACGCAAAAGGTGTGCCCGGCTTTATGCACAATCCCTGTGAAGTGTTTAGCCTCAAGTGGAAGATGGAGCTGGATCAAACAACGAAGGAGAAAAAACCTACAGGGTGTGACCTTCACGGTAATGATAATTCATGATAATCCACTGCAATGACTTGGAAGGAACCTGCATTCACATTCTCAGCCAGAGGCAATTATCCTGAGCTTCAGCTGTTATTTGAATCTGGTGAAGAGGGTAAAAACCAAAACCGAACAAAGGTTTCAAATTAAAACTCCCTCCAAGTATAATAGGAATAAGCTCTTGAGGTTAGACAGAAAGTTTCTAATTAGACCAAAACACGGACGGCAGCTGTCAGGGCCCAACTGGGGCTGAGGAGTAACTTTTGTTCCCCTGAGACACAGTGAGGCTCCCACAGAGATTCCTGGCCTGTGGAAAATAAAAAGAACCAGCCCTGTGACCCTGTGGACGATTCAGCCGTGGGCAGCCGGCGCCGTGACATTCACAGCCAAGGCCAATGACAGGGGGTACTGGGGGGTGGAGGTCTAGGACAGCACGATCCACACACCAGCAGTACACCAAAGGTCCCTGCTTCCACTGGGGCTCTCAGGGTTCGGGTCGCACCGACTGAATGTCTAATTGGTACAGAAGCATCGTTAATTATGAAAACAGAGAGAGCATGTGACAGAAATGGGTGTTGTGGAAAAGGAGAAAAAGAGAATGAATGGGGAGGAGGAGAGAAATTGAGAGAGGGCAAAGTGAAGTAGACAGGTGAAAAAGAAAGATAGAGAGAAAACAGACAGATATGGGGCAGATGTAGAGCAATCGTTAGAGGCCCGGAGGTGTGACGCTGGCTGAGTGCAGGAAGGGGTTTCTCCACCCAGAGAGAAAAGATGGACAGATATCTCTTCAGAGAGACCCTGTGGTTTTATAGTTCAGGAAGGATCAGATCTTCTTCTGCAGAGCCTCTTATAAGTCCACAGGTGTATCTTCCACTAGCTCTAACACACCACCCACTGGGCACACACTGGTTGAATTAATGTTGCTTCCACGTCATTCCAATGAAATTAGGTTGAACCAACGTCGAAAAGACATTGAATTGACATCTGTGACCAGTGGGCACACTCCAAGATGGGCCGCTCTTCTTTACCTCTTCTGATTGGGCTTGTTGTTAGGTTACAATGTACCAATGTATCCCTGCAGCAGAGTACTAGATGTATGTGTTAGTTCCTGAAAGTGTTCAATAGAAACACACCAGATGGGCCGAGTCAGCTGAAGGAATGCAGGCTCAAAACTAGAACAGTTCCCACAGGATCGATTCCAAGAGGCCAGAGATGCTAGCAAACGTGCCCCCCACCTCCCCCCTCGTTATCAGAGTAGGTGGATTTGAAATGAAGGATGAAAAGTGTAAAAGGATGCACACTTGTTGGTATTCCAGGGGCAGGAATCTGACTCTTCCGGTAGTCTCCCGAAGCTCTTCCTCAGGGGTAGGTGTCCAGGGGTGATTGGAGGAGAAGCGGGGAGTTGTGTTGTGGCAGAAAAGGTCCTGGAGGAGCTTACCTAAGCTCTTACTCCTGCAGGAGGGTAAATCAAACAAGACAGAACAAGAGAAAAACAATCAATTAACTTGCAGGTAAACTGTGGAGAGATAAAAAAAGAGGGAGAGAGATAGAATGAGAGAGAAAGAGAGCACCAGTAATTGAGTGCCTCCTCAGGTGGGACTACCTGTCATGTAATTAAATCAAGCTAAACAAATCCCAACAGAATGAACCACAGTGGAATAAACTCCCTTGACGACAACAGTCAGATGCACTTTTATGATTTCCCCACACAGATTGAAAAAGACATCAAAAACACAATAGTAACGGGAAATAGTCTTGATTTCGTTCGTTGGTACATATTTATTGCAACAATGTTCAGGTGCCACTATATTTCCCGGTGGGAGTGGGTCCTGGATATCACTGTTGGTTTTTTCACAAACCTTTTGAGCTGCTGTGTGTGACCTACTAGATAGATTGTCTTTGATGTGTCTCAATAGGTGAATTCAAAGCACTTGACTCTGCAGGCTCAGTCAAGGCCACTGATAATGAGATCAGTACCATGACAACAACACTACCATTATGCCTTTTATATCTGCCTGGCTCACTTAACATCTATTTATATGTCAGTTCATTTTACTCTTCACAAAGAATATGTACTGTATAATATTACCGAAGAAATGTAATGTAAACAGTATCTTTAAAATGGCAACTATTGCATTAAGAATCCCAGAGACTGTGGCGTGTGGAGTATGTATGGTACATTGGTTTGGATGGGCAAATGCCAAACTTTTCGAGGGTCTTTAATGTGTAAATTCACCCTTTCAGGACTATACTCCTTTTGTTATCTTCGGACGCCCTTTCCCTCTCTCTTTTCATCCCTTTCTTTCCCTTCCTCCTTGCGCCGGCTGTGAACTCCCCCTCTCTCTTTGAGCAGACAGACAGCAGAGACCCTCTGAAACGGGGAGAGAGTGAAAGAGAGAGACAGAGAAAGGAGACAGGGAGAGAGATAGCTAGAGACAGAGGCAAGCTTCAGACCCAGAGAAGTCACACTTCCAACTGCTAAAACCCCATCAGACCCCAGAAGGGCTGCTCAGCTGCATATGATGTCAATGCCACAGTAATAAGCTGTGAGGCGGGCCCATACGGCGGGCCCATACGACAGGCCCAGCATACCCCTGGGCCCCTCCTGAGCATCACATCAAACTCATTCAGTCACGCATGCAGTTGATATTTTACCACTAGTACGGTTTTGTCAGGAGTACTCAACTCACATTTAGAGGGGAGCTTTGGTATTCACACAAAAGACAATAGTCAATAGCCAGGATTGTGAAACAAATATGCATATTATTCTTGGTTCTGATTAATATTATCAATATGTACATTTGAATTGAGTTAAATGTTGAACTAATGATTAACTAATTGATGTGTATCTGAATTGCAGAGTGACTTGTTAATCAGACTTGGTTAACTAAGTGAAGCAGTATTATGAATCTCTTATTTTTACTATTATGAGTCAGAATCTGGTCAACAGTATAAGCCACAATAATGTGCCATTGTTCATGTTGCCTCAGCCCTTGAAACCTCTTGTAGGCTAGAGCAGGAGTACAGGGGTTACTAAGCAGCCTCAGGAGGAGGATGTGTTCCACTTCCTGCCATAGCCACAGAAAGTAGGGGTGCTGAGGCAGCTGCAGCACCCCCTGAAAAATCAAACAAATATACAGTACCAGTCAAAAGGTTTGGAGACACCTACTCATTCAAGGGTCTTTCTTTATCTGGATTATTTTCTACATTGTAGAATAAAAGTGAAGACATCAAACCTATGAAATAACGCATATGGAATCATGTACTAAGCAAAAAAGTGTTAAACAAATCAAAATATATTTTATATTTGAGATACTTCAAAGAAGCCACCTTTCTCCTTGATGACAGCTTTGCACACTCTTGGCATTCTCTCAATCAGCTTCACAATGTAGAAAATAGTACAAATAAAGACAAAAAAACACACCTCAACATCAACTGTTCAGAGGAGACTGTGTGTATGAGCAATGGACATTAGACTGGTGGAAAGCTGTCCTTTGGTCTGGAGTCCAAATGTGAGATTTTTGGATCCAGCTGCTGTGTCTTTGTCAGACGCACTGTGGGTGAATGGATGATCTCCTCATGTGTAGTTCCCACCGTAAAGTATGGAGTAGGTGGTGTGATGGTGCTTTGCTGGTGACCCAGTCTGTGATTTATTTAGAATTTAAGGCACACTTAACCAGCATTCTACCACAGCATACTGGCGCGATACGGCATCCCATCTGGTTTGGATTTAGTGGGACTATCGTCTGTTTTTCAATAGGATAATGACCCAACTCACCTCCAGGCTGTGTAAGGCCTATTTGACCAAGAAGGAGGGTGATGGAGTGCGGCATCAGATTATCTGGCCTCCACGATCACCCGACCTCAACCCAATTGAGATGGTTTGGGATGAGTTGGACCGCAAAGTGAAGGAAAAGCAGCCAACAAGTGCTCAGCATATGTGGGAACTCCTTCAAGACTGTTGGAAAAGCATTCCAGGTGAATCTGGTTGAGAGACTACTAAGAGTGTGTAAAGCTGTCATCAAGGAAAGGGGTGGCTACTTACAGTGGGGCAAAATTTGCAAATAAATTCATTAAAAATGCTACAATGTGATTTTCTGGATTTTTTTCTAATTTTGTCTGTCATAGTTGAAGTCTACCTATGATGAAAATTACAGGCCTCTCTCATCTTTTTAAGTGGGAGAACTTGCACAATTGGTGGCTGACTAAATACCCTTTCCCCCACTGTATCTCAAATATATTTTGATGTGTTTAACACTTTTTGGTGACTACATGATTCCATTTGTGTTATTTCATAGTTTTGATGTCTTCATTATTATTCTACAATTTTAAAAAAATAGTACAAAATAAAATAAAAACTTGAATGAGTAGGTATGTCCAAACTTTTGTAAATACAGTACCAGTCAAAAGGGACGGCAGGTAGCCTAGTGGTTCGAGCATTGGCCCAGTAACCGAAAGGTTGCTGGATTGAATCCCTGAGCTGACAAGGGAAAGAAATCTGTCATTCTGCCCCTGAGGTGTGTCCCCTTAACCCACTGTTCCCCAGGCACTGAAGATTTGGATGTTGATTAAGGCATCCCCCCGACCTCTCTGATTCAGAGGGGTTGGGTTAAATGCGGAAGACACATTTCAGTTGAAGGCATTCAGTTTTTACAAATAAAAAGTTGTGCAATCGTCCTGTATTAGTGGAGCGACATAGCCATCTGCAGCTTGGGGAAACTACTTCCCCCCGGCTATGGTCCCTGGGTAGGTTTTGTGAGGGCTTTTCTGTCTTCTCTTCAGAATATGCACCCAGAGACAATTGCATAATTACTACAGCTGGCACCTTTCAAGACTAAAACTCAAAACGGTTCAACATTTTTACAACCACCTCATCATGGTTCTCCGCTGTCCCTCTGCAACAAACACCCCTCTCCCGTCCCTGCTGACAGTCGTCTTACACAAGCCCCCCCCCCCCCCGTGTCCCAGAGGGACTGAGCACAGCGAGGATCTGAGAGGAAGAGCTTAAAAAAAACAGTATCAAGAGAACAAGCCACAGGCAATACTAAGCTCAGGATATATCATATACAGATAAAACCTCAATAGTAATGATAACCTACATGCAGTAACTTGAAAATTACACACACATTGACAGAGATATGCATGAATATATGCATGGACATGGGGGTTAAGTTCATTATGGAATGGTAGTAGAACACTGAAATGTGTTGCATATTTAAATCATTTGGGGGTAAATTATGTTCCACTGATCAGTGCAAATGAATGCGGAGAGATGGTAAATAGCTTCCTCTTTGAGTATGCATGCCTACAAGCTTGGTAGCTCTTCAGTTTCACAGGAGGTCCAAATATTGCAGTCAAAGGAAATGTTAATGTTGCCAGCAAAAAAACACTTTATATCAACCCTGAAATTACAAAAAATGTGATGGTATCTCTATAAATAACAAAATGTCTATCTACATTGTCAGAAACCCTTTAACAGTTGGTATTACAGCATGTCCAAGAGCCTTCTGGTTCTCTGGGCTTGGCAACTAACATGCTGATGAGACAATCACAACCACTCTGGTCGATTTGGCTAAATGGAGATGCCCATGGAGGGCTAATGTCTGTCAACTGTCTGGGCAGATCCAGCACATCGCAGAACTAATCAAAGCGTCTTCACAACGATCAGGCTGCCCCTTCCCCAAAGAAAAGAGTGATTAACAAATGGAGGGAACCAGCAGACACACACAAAGAGGATGGAGAATTTCAATTGAGATTAAAGTAGCGTGTGAAAAATAATTTACAGTCTGACAGTACACACACACACACATGCATACACACACTAATTTATATTGTGAACAAGAGAGAGAAAGAGGGAGGGGAATGGAGGAGGGATATATGGAGAGAGACAGAGAGGGAATTGGTACAGGGGGAGGAAGAACGTGAGAGCTAAATTAAAAGTGAGAGAACGTGAGAGAAAAAGATAGTGAGAGAGAGAGAGAAAGAAAGAGGAAAAGAGAGTGATATGATGAATGGTGAATTTGCATTTGCATTTGAATTTGAGATAGAGAGAGGGACAGGGTTGTGACTATAGGAATTACAGCTAGGGCCGGAAGTGACTCTTCATAGAAAGTTAGGAGAGCATTTCAGCTACCCCTAACCTTTTTCCTAACCTGAACCTAATTCTCCTAAACTGCCACAAGAATGATCCTAACCTGCTACGAAAAAGTAACTTCCAGTCGTTGCTGTATTCCACCTAATCAGAACCGAGGAAGAAGTGGGAAGAAATAAATACAAATATTTCTGATCACTGGACTCAGCTGCCACTCTAATGAAACAGCAGAAAAAAATGGCCACTGGTACCCCTTAGGTCAACTGTCCAATCAGACGCTCCACTGACCAACACCGTGAAGACAGCCCAATCCAGCCTTGGATAATCAGAACTGAAGGCCCTGGTATAACTCGCACCACAGCACACAACAGACTCATGACCCTCTAGGCTCACAAATACCCATGAGCCAGAATAACACCTACGAGGGTTCATCCACCATCCCTGTGATCCTAATCTCATCAGAAGTAAAGTAAAGTTTGAACTCTGTACAGCAATCTACAGTATATCCCAGAACATAACAGTATTTCACTGAAGTCAATCAATCAAATGTATTAATCTATTTTTACACCAGCAGATGTCACAAAGTGCTATACAGAAACCTAGCCTAAAATCCTAAACAGCAAGCAATGCTGTTAGGTGTTAGGAACCAAACTTAGCTGAGAGAGAGATGGTCATTCTAAAAGTGCCCTCCTCTCAGTCCTGTATGTACAGCTGCAGGGGTCCTGATCCAACCGATGATAACAAGAGGTATTTCCTACTGAGCCACTGAGACAGCCACAAGATTAATCTCACTAAAAGAGGCTAACAGAGAACATGTAACATATGCCCCAGCAACTGTGATAGATACATCAGCAGGTTTGGCCATTTTCAGAGAACGATCCATTAATACAACCATGATATAGACCACAAGCTGTAACGTTAACCCCTCTCCTTCATCCACCTAATCAGATGTAGATTTACCTACTGACTTTATATCAAGTCTCATCGATCCCCTATCACTTGCATTGTGCTGTCTTCGTCATATTTGTTGTCATGGCATAGAGTGCAAGACTGAGACTTCACTGCTAACTGCATACGTACCAGACAGAGAGACAGGGAGAGAGAGAGGAAATAGGAGCTGTCATGTCTATGATACCACCACAGCTAAATATGTGGCCAACAGGAGACAAAACACATTCCCTTCCACTGATCAAAATCTCTCCACAGAGAGCAAGCAGAACAGCACTGGCACTTTCTCTCTCGGCTGCAGCTTTTTGACATGACTGGGTGTCTAGGGACCTCAAATGTCTTCCATTCAGATCATCTACTTCTGAACCTTGATATCCTAGATCTCATGTCCTCTTTAAATAGATACAGGGAGGAAGGGGAGTGAGAAAGGAAGGGAGAGAGAGAGAGAGGAGAGAGGTGGACAAATAAAAGGAGAGAGATAGAGGGAGGAATGATTTAGAAACAGCTGAAACCAACAGAGAGATACAGTAAGGATGGAATAGGAAAAGCAATGGGAGTCAGCCAAATAGATGCATGAATCATCTTCTGTCTCCATAGTGTAGTGGGCTGGGGCTGTTAACCAAACACCACTAACGTTCTACTTTTACTACCCAGGCGAGAACGTACCCTCTCGCTCACTCACTCTCGGGGCACTTTCTAATGGAACCCTAGGCTCCCAATGGGACTACCAACAAGCTGTCTAAGAGCAGCACAGAAACACTGTATGCCTCTTGATTAATGAAGTTCCCGGAGTTCCTGAGGGGAGGGGGGATAAAGAGCAAAATAAAGTGATGAAGCAAGCAGTTTTCTAACAACATTAATAATCATGCTGGGTTGAGCATATGCCCTGACAAACCTCATTTCAGAGGTAAAATATGCTATGGGAGAATTCAGTCCCCTCCTCTTTACCTTTACAGGGTATCAATTCATTGGATACTGCATAACAATACACCTCACACCATCTGCAGCAGGGCAATTACACATTTCCCCAACAGATTGTACTGATAAACCAACTGAGATGTGTGTGTGTGTGTGTGTGTGTGTGTGTGTGTGTGTGTGTGTGTGTGTGTGTGTGTGTGTGTGTGTGTGTGTGTGTGTGTGTGTGTGTGTGTGTGTGTGTGTGTGTGTGTGTGTGTGTGTGTGTGTGTGTGTGTGTGTGTGTGTGTGTGTGTGTGTGTGTGTGTGTGTGTGTGCGTGAACGTTCTTCTAAAGCCGAGCAGTGTGTAGTAATGTTATAGGATTATCTTTTTAGAAACAGGTGTCATTCCTGAACGGGAAGGCAGAAATGAGCATCTGCAACAGGCCCCTTTAAACCTTCTTTTAGCGGCTTCAAATAAAATAACATGTATTTGTACAATACACAGTTTAAAATCAAAGTTTATTGGTCTTGTACACAGATTTGCAGATGTTATTGTAGGTACAGCTAAATGCTTATGTTTCTAGCTCCAACAGTGCAGTAATACCTAGCAATACAAACATAATCCAAAAAAAATAAGAAACTGGAAATTAAGAAATATCAGAATGAGCCATGTTATAGTCTGGAATATAAATATACTGTATATACATATAATGGTGTGTATAGACAGTATGGACAATATATGAATAGAAAAGGTGTGCAAAGCAGTAGTTATTTAGGATGAGCCATGACTAGAATACAGTATATACAGTCGTGGCCAAAAGTTTTGAGAATGACACAAATATTAATTTTCACAAAGCCTGCTGCCTCAGATTGTATGATGGCAATTTGCATATACTCCAGAATGTTATGAAGAGTGCTCAGATGAATTGCAAAGTCCCTCTTTGCCATGCAAATGAACTGAATCCCCCCAAAAATAATTCCACTGCATTTCAGCCACAAAATGACCAGTTGACATCATGTCAGTGATTCTCTAGTTAACACAGGTGTGAGTGTTGACGAGGACAAGGCTGGAGATCACTCTGTCATGCTGATTGAGTTCGAATAACAGACTGGAAGCTTCAAAAGGAGGGTGGTGTGGAATCATTGTTCTTCCTCTGTCAATCATGGTTACCTGCACAAAAAGGGCTTCACAGGCAAGGATATTGCTGCCAGTAAGATTGCACCTAAATCAACCATTTAGCGGATTGTGAAGAAGGCTTCAGGGCGTCTAAGAAAGTCCAGCAAGCGCCAGGACCGTCTCCTAAAGTTGATTCAGCTACGGGATCAGGGCACCACCAGTACAGAGCTTGCTCAGGAATGGCAGGAGGCAGGTGTGAGTGCATCTGCACAGTGAGGGGAAGACTTTAGGAGGATGGCCTGCTGTCAAGAAGGGCAGCAAAGAAGCCACATCTCTCCAGGAAAACATCAGGGACTGCTGAGGACTGGGGTAAAGTCATTTTCTCTGATGAATTCCCTTTCCGATTGTTTGGGGCATCCGGAAAAAAAGCTTGTCTGGAGAAGACAAGGTGAGTGCTACCATCAGTCCTGTGTCATGCCAACAGTAAAGCATCCTGAGACCATTCATGTGTGGGGTTGCTTTTCAGCCAAAGGAGTGGGCTCACTCACAATTTTGCCAAAGAACACAGCCTTGAATAAAGAATGGTATCAACACATCCTCCAAGAGCAACGTCTCCCAACCATCCAGGAACAGTTTGGTGATGAACAATGCCTTTTCCAGCATGATGGAACACCTTGCCATAAGGCAAAAGTGATAACTAAGTGGCTCAGGGAACAAACATCGATATTTCGGGTCCACGGCCAGGAAACTCCCCAGACCTTAATCCCATTGAGAACTTTTGGTCAATACTCAAGAGGCAGGTGGACAAAGAAAAACCCACAATTTCTGACAAACTCCAAGCATTGATTATGCAAGAATGAGCTGCCAGTAGTCAGGATGTGGCCCAGAAGTGAATTGACAGCATGCCAGGGCGGATTGCAGAGGTCTTGAAAAAGAAGGGTCAACATTGCAAATATTGACTCAACTTCATGAAATAAATGTCAATAAAAGCCTTTGACACTTATGAAATGCTTGTAATTACACTTCAGTATTCCATAATAACATCTGACAAAAATATCTAAAGACACTGAAGCAGCAAACTTTGTGGAAATTCATATGTCATTCTCAAAACTTTTGGCCACGACTGTACATAGTGGGTAAAACAGTATGTAAACATTATCCAAGTGACCAGTGTTCAATTACTCTATGTACAGTGCATTCAGAAACTATTCAGACCCCTTGACTTTTTTAACAATTTGTTACGTTACAGCTGTGTTCATATACAAAAACAGGTTTTTAGAAATGTTAGCAAATGTATAATAAAAATTGAAACATAACATTTACATAAGTATTCCGACCCTTTACTCAGTACTTTATTAAAGCACCTTCGGTAGCAATAACAGCCTCGAGTCTTCTTGGTTATGATGCTACAAGCTTGGCACACCTGTATTTGAGGAGTTTCTCCCATTCTTCTCCGCAGATCCTCTCAAGCGCTGTCAGGTTGGATGGGGAGCGTCGCTGCACAGCTATTTTCAAGTCTCCCCAGAGATGTTTGATCGAGTCCAAGTCCAGGCTCTGGTTGGGCCACTCAAGGACGTTCAGAGACTTGTGCTGTGTCGTGGAAAATCAGTACTGAGAGAGACTTGGTCTTGGTCATTTCTTCAAACAACCATCTTTATTTAATATTGATTAATTATTGCAATAACGAGGCCGTCAGCCCACCAGTCTTGACTGACTGTTAGACTGAGAGTCTAGCCTTTACAGACGATGCACTGTTTTTATATACCAAGATTGCTAAGTCAGTCACTTCTAACCTTCCCATAAGCCACCTCGGTTATCTACACAGGATGGTATTTTACTTATTTTCCCAGATGCCAGGAAGATGAGACAATGAGGCATTGTTCTGAACTCTTCCAGGCTCTCTCTCTCTCTCTCTCTCGAGTCACACACACCACATCTTCTCAATAGAATGCTACCTTTCAGGTTTTTATCACCAACACAAGTCAATTGTCAGCTTCAAGCTATCTCTAGTGGAACCCATGTCCTCAACACCCAGACAAGCTGCAGGGTGCTAGAGTGGAGACCATAAAACACAACATTAGCAGGACAGAAATGTCTTACTGTTCAAACTTCTTGAGTGTAGGGGAGAGGATTTTCATTTTTGGCAACAACAAACAAACGTACCCATTTGAAACTGCCTATTTCTCAGGCCTATAAACTAGAATATGCATATACTAGAATGGGATAGAAAACACTCTAAAGTTTCCAAAACTGTCAAAATATTGTCTGTGAGTATTACAGAACTGATATTGCAGGCGAAAACCTGAGGAAAATCAAACCAGGAAGTGCAGTTTTTCCTGAAAGCTCTGTTCCATTGGATGCTCTCTTGCCTCCATTTAAAGGGATATCAACCAGATTCATTTTCCTATGGCTTCCGCAAGGTGTCAACAGTCTTTAGACATAGTCATTTTTCAAAATAAAGGCCTGAAACTATCAGTGTTCACAGAGTTTTACTTGCGCAACAGAGTGGGGCAGCCATTGTCTCTCCCTCTCCTATTGAAAAAGTGACAGTCCCGGTTGATATATTATCGATTATATATTCTTTAAACAACCTGAGGATTGAGAGTAAAAAAAACGTTTGACATGTTTCTGTGGACATTACGGATACTATTTGGAATTTTCGTTTGCGATGTAGTGACCGCTCGAGCCTGTGGATTTCTGAACATAAATGCGCCAAACAAATGGAGGTATTTTGGATATAAAAATAATCTTTATGGAACAAAAGGAACATTTATTGTGTAACTGGGAGTCTCGTGAGTGCAAACATCCGAAGATCAAAGGTAAGCGATTAAATCTATTGCTTTTCTGACTTTCGTGACCAATCTACTTGGCTGCTAGTGTAATATTTTGTCTACTGAGAGAGATGTTCTTACATAAACGCTTGTTATGCTTTCGCCGAAAAGCTGTACTGAAATCTGACACGCTAGGTGGATTAACAACAAGCTAAGCTGTGTTTTGTTATTTTGCACTTGTGATTTCATGAAAATTAAATATTTTTTGTAATTTAATTTGGCATGCTGCAATTCAGCGGGTGTTGATGAAAATGATCCCGCTAAAGGGTGCGTCAAGAATTAAGTAAATAATAGTTAAACAGTCAAGAAATAAAAGTGAATACATCATTCAATCACACCCAAAGCAACTCCTGCTTTGTCTTGGCTGTGTGCTTGGCTGTGTGCTTAGGGTTGGAAGGTGAACCTTCGACCACAGTCTGAGGTCCTTAGCACTCTGGAGCACGTTTTCATAGGATCTTTCTGTACTTCGCTCCATTTATCTTTGCCTCTGACTAGTAAGCATGATGCACCATGCTTCACCATAGGGATGGTGCCAGCGTTCCTTCAGACGTGACACTTGGCATTCAGGCCAAAGAATTCAATCTGGGTTTCATCAAACCAGAGAATCTTGTTTCTCATGGTCTGAGAGTCTTTAGGTGCCTTTTGACAAACTCCAAGCGGGCTGTCGTGCCTTTTACTGAGGAGTGGCTTCCATCTGGCCACTCTACCATAAAGGTCTGATTGGTAGAGTGTTGAAGAGATGGTTGTCCTTCTGGAAGGTTCTCCCATCTCCACAGAAGAACTCTGGAGCTCTGTCAGAGTGACCATCAGGTTCTTGGTCACCTTTTGTTTGAAAAGTTTGTTGTTTTAAAGTGTATTAGAAAGCTAGCTAGCTTCTTAGTTTGGATCACACAAAGCAGTTGGCATCAGTTGCTGGGACTGCTGGTCTCTTTCCAGTGATCCTGCCGACCAAGGACCGGTCTGAAGAGCTATTTGGCGTCGCAGCTAGCCTAGCTGCTCGCTAGCTGCATATCAACCTAGCGTGGTTTTCTTGAACGCAGCCCGCGACGTGGTTAGCCATTGTGGCTGGGACCGCGGATTGTCCCGGGTATGTGGCTGTCTAGATCCGTGCTGTTTGTGGTTTCCAATTTTCCTCGTGACCTGCCCTGTCTGGAACTGCAAGGAGTAACAGCGTAAACCTACTTTGCTAGCTACCATGACAAAGACCAAAGCCGACGGGAGTTACGTTGAGTACAGTGGTGTCTATCACACGTGAAGGATCTTTTATTAAATTAACAAAAAGAGACCTACAAGCAGTTGTTTCAACAACAAGAAAATAGCTTCAAGTGTTTTGTCCAGTGGATTTTATTTATTAGTGGATTCTACTAATAAAAGCATGGACGACCTGACCAGAGGTCCAGGACATGAAGAACAGTTTGCAGTTCTGTAAGTCATTGAGAAATAAATCAGACTAAAGGGACAATCAAGGCAGAACAACATGGTTTTGGACGAAATTGCAGAATCTCCACATGAGACCTGCAGGACAAAGTGTCTGAGGACAAAGTGAGTCTGAGGACAAGGTGAGGGAAATGATCTCTGAGAAATTGAAGATGGAGCACAGGAAGATTGAGGTGGAGCGTGCCTAAAGGACTGGAAAACCCACCACCGGCCCAGGCCGATAGTGGTCAAGTTCCTGAGATTCAAGGACAAGGTAGATGTTCTGGAAAGAGCCAAGAACTTTAGAGGAATGTATATCTACCTCAATGAGGACTATCCTGAAGCTGTGCGCCAGAAGAGGAAAGAACTGATCCCAGCCATGAAAGCTGCCAGAATGCGTGGAAACATTGCTTACATCCGCAATGACAGGCCCAAGCCTATGGGTTCATAGCTTCAACCCCCCCCCCCCCCCCCCACACACACACACACACACAAATGGATTAATAAACTACTGAATGTATATTTTTTTATATTGCTTTGTTTGCACTTTTCAGTATTATGTCTATCTCTGATAAGCTACGCAGGAAATGGTTGAAAATAGCCCATAAGAAAATATGCAGCCTTAGAAATAAGGTTCATAAAATCAATAACTTGCTAACATCAGGAAACATTCGTATATTAGACATTTCCGAGACTCACTTAGATAATTCATGTGATGATACAGTTGAACTCGGAAGTTTACATACACCTTAGCCAAATACATTTAAACTCTGTTTTTCAAAATTCCTGACATTAAATTCTAGTAAAAATTCCCTGTCTTAGGTCAGTTATGATCACCACTTTATTTTAAGAATGTGAAATGTCAGAATAAGAGTGGAGAGAATGATTTCAGCTTTTATTTATTTCAACAAATTCCTAGTGGGTCAGAAATGTACATACACTCAATTGGTATTTGGTAGTATTGCCTTTAAATTGTTTAACTTGGGTCAAACATTTTGGGTAGCCTTCCACAAGCTTCCCACAATAAGTTGGGTGCATTTTGGCCCATTCCTCCCGACAGCTGGTGTAACTGAGTCAGGTTTGTAGGTCTCCTTGCTCGCACACTCTTTTTCAGTTCTGCCCACACATTTTATATAGGATTGAGGTCAGGGCTGTGTGATGGCCACTCCAATACCTTGACGTCGTTGTCCTTAAGCCATTTTGCCACAACTTGGAAGTATGCTTGGGGACATTGTCCATTTCGAAGACCCATTTGCGACCAAGCTTTAATTTCCTGACTGATGTCTTGAGATGTTGCTTCACAATATCCACATAATTGTCCTTCCTCATGAAGCCATCTATTTTGTGAAGTGCACCAGTCCCTCCTGCAGCAAAGCACCCCCACAACATGATGCTGCCACCGCCATGCTTCACGGTTGGGATGGTGTTCTTCGGCTTACAAGCCTCCCCCTTTTTCCTCCAAACATAACGAGGGTCATTTTGGCCAAACAGTTGTTTTTTTGTTTCATCAGACCAGAGGACATTTCTCCAAAAAGTACAATCTTTGTCCCCATGTGCAGTTGCAAACCGTAGTCTGGCTTTATTATGGCGGTTTTGGAGCAGTGGCTTCTTCCTTGCTGAGCGGCCTTTCAGGTGATGTCGATATAGGACTCATTTTACTGTGGATATAGATGATTTTGTTTTAGAAGAAAAAGAAACGCACACCTATTAAGACGAGGTGCTGGCTAGCGGAGTAGAAACTTGAAAATGAAAGAGAGCCGCACACTCTAAGAGCTCAGATGCAAAAATGTAATACCATCGTTTCGACAGCCAAGCTGTCTTCATCAACACTGCTGGATGACTCGTTTATATAGTGTCAAAAGACACAGGTGTCTGTAATCATGGCCAAGAGTGGCCTAATATCATTGGTTAATAATCAAATATTGAAATGTCATATAAAGAACAGCATACAAACAACAAATGGATAGCATACAATCATAGATTAATTTAACTACACAAGTTTACAAAACAATTACAATGGCAGGGTCACAATAATCACAAGAATGGCTTCAGATCAAAGTCTACGTTGAGACCGAAGGGCGCAAGGGTCTTTCAATTAAAGATCCAGGCAGCCTCTCGTTTTAACAATAAATTATCAAGGTCACCCCCTCTCCTAGGGAGGGTGACATGTTCGATGCCAATATAACACAGAGACGAAATCGAGTGGCCTGCCTCCAAGAAGTGGGCCGCAACTGGATAAGTAAAGTTTTTACACCTAATGGTGCTACGATGCTTTGAGATACGTACTTTTAATTCGCGCTTTGTTTTACCTACATAATTTTTACCACAAGGACAAGTTATAAGATAAATAACTGCCTTAGTGGAGCACATAATAACACCTTTTATTGGGATCGATTTCCCTGTTTGTGGGTCTTTGAAGGATCTACATTTATAAGTGCCATTGCATTGAGCACAGCCATTACATTTGTAATTTCGGGGCGCAAATAGACGTTGTTCAGGAATATCTTGGGGTGGTAAATCAGCTAATACATGCCAACGAGCGCTGACCTCCGGGGATGCGTGCATTTATCAGACCCAAAACCCATGCGGGCCAATCTCGGTTGCCCCGGCCGCTTTGGTGACTCTAGATAACTTCGAGCCGATCGCACGCCCTTTGTGGCGGTGACGTCTCATTCGAATGTCTGCCCTATCAACTTTCGATGGTACTTTCTGTGCCTACCATGGTGACCACGGGTAACAGGGAATCAGGGTTCGATTCCGGAGAGGGAGCCTGAGAAACGGCTACCACATCCAAGAGTTTACCAATTGGTCTCTGAGATTTCTGCCCCGTGAGAATATGACCAAGGGAAGGTCCGAAAATGTTGTGCCCGTTTCCTCCAGCATCTTCACAAGGTCCTTTTCTGTTGTTCTGGGATTGATTTGCACTTTTCGCACCAAAGTACGTTAATCTCTAGGAGACAGAACACGTCTCCTTCCTGAGCAGTATGACGGCTGCGTGGTCCCATGGTGTTTATACTTGCACACTATTGTTTGTACAGACAAACGTGGTAACTTCAGGCGTTTGGAAATTGCTCCCAAGGATCAACCAGACTTGTGGAGGTCCACAATGTTTTTCCTGAAGTCTTGGCCGATTTCTTTCCCATGAGGGACTGAGTTTGAAGGTAGGCCTTGAAATACATCCACAGGTACACCTCCAATTGACTCAAATTATGTCAATTAGCCTATCAAAAGCTTCTAAAGCCATGACATTATTTTCTGGAATTTTCCAAGCTGTTTTAAGGCACAGTATATTTAGTTTATGTAAACGTGTGACCCTCTGGAATTGTGATACAAGTGATTTATAAGTGAAATAATCTGTCTGTAAACAATTGTTGTAAAAATGACTTGTGTCATGCAAAGTCTGGGCCCTAACTGACTTGCCAAAACTATAGTTTGTTAACAAGAAATTTGTGGAGTGGTTGAAAAACGAGTTAATATCACCACCCTGTAAACTTCCGACTTCAACTGTACATCAGTAGCAATACAAGTATATAACACCTAAAGAAGAGACTTACTTGGGGACCAAAACCATTGCATGGTTTTCATCAAGCTGTCCGCTCAAGAGGAACCTTGCCTGTAATCTGCACCAATAATCTGAGAGGAAGCAGTGCCTGTAATCTGGTTCAGGCTATTAATCAACCTACCAGGGTGTTTACAAACACTACAGGAACAAGAGCATCCACATGTATTGATCACATTTTTACTAATACTGTAGAACTTTGTTCTCAAGCTGTATCCGTACCCATTGGATGCAGTGATCACAACATTGTGGGTATATCCAGGAAAGCTACAATTCCAACAGCTGGGCCTAAAATAGTATATAAGAGATCAAACAAAATATTTTGCTGTGACTCTTATGTGGATGTTAAAAATATTTGCTGGTCTGATGTGATTTAAAAGGAGCATCCAGATGCTGCACTTGATGAATTTATGAAATGGCTTCTTCCAATTATTTATAAACAAGCACCTGTTAAGAAACTGACTGTTAGAACTGTTAAGGCTCCGTGGATTGATGAGGAATTTAAAAACTGCATGGTTGAATGAGAAGGGGCAAAAGGAGTGACTAATAAGTCTGCTTCACATCTGACTGGCTGATTTACAGCAAATTGAGAAATTATGTGAATAAACTTTATGATGAAGCCATGATCAATGATATAAAGAATGGTGGAAAAATAACCTCCTTTATAACACTTTAAATTAAATGATGGGCATAAAGAAAAATTCAACTCCATCTTTCATCGAATCAGATGGCTTATTCATCACAAAACCATTTGATGTTGCCAATTATTTAAATGATTATTTCATTGGCAAAGTGGGCAAACCTAGGCAGGAAATGCCAACAATGAACAGTGAGCAATTGTATTTATGCATAAGAAAAACAAATAATGAAAGAAAAGCATTGAAAGTTTGAATTTTGTAAAGTTAGTGTGGGAGAGGTGGGAAAATTATTGTTATTAATCTATAATGACAAACCTCCTGGCATTGACAACTTAGATTGAAAGCTGCTGAGGATGGGAGCTGACTCTATAGCCATTCCTATCTGTCATATTTTTAATCTGAGCCAAGAAGGATTTTCTTTGTCCTCAGGCCTGGAGAGAAGCCAAAGGATGTCTGCTACCCAAAAGTGATAAAGTGGCCTTTACTGGTTCTAACAACAAACCTATAACCTTGCTGCCAGCTCTTAGCAAACTGTGAGAAAATTTGTGTTTGACCAAATACAATGCTATTTCTCTGTAAAGAAATTAACAAAAGACTTTCAGCATGCTTATAGAGAAGGGCACTTAACATGTACTGCACTGAAAAAAATTGACTGATGATTGGTTGCAAGAAATTGATAATAATAAGATTGTAGGAGCTGTACTGTTAGATGTCAGTGATATTATTGATCATAACCTGTTGTTGAAAAAACGTGGATTCATATATCGTCTATTTAGAGCTATCTAATAGAACTGAAAGAGTTTCCTTTAATGGAAGCTTCTATAATGTCAAACGTGCAAAGTGTGGTGTACCGCAGGGCAGCTCTCTAGGGCTATTTTCTTTTTTTTACCAATGACCTGCCACTGGCATTAACCATTTGTCCATGTATGCTGATGATTCAAACATACACACATCAGCAACTACAGCTACTGAAGTCACTGAAACCCTTCAAGAGTTGCTGTCTGTTTTGGAATGGGTGGCCAGTAATAAACTGGTCGTGAACATCTCTAAAACTAAGAGCATTGTATTTGGTACTAATCATTCCTTAAGTGCTGGACCTCAGCTGAATCTGGAAATGAAAGGTGTGGCTGTTGAACAAATTGAGACTAAATTACTTTGCGTTACCTTAGATTGAAAACTGTCATGGTCAAAACATATAGATTCAATGGTTGTAAAGATGGGGAGAGGTCTAGACGTAACAAAGAGATGCTCTGCTTATTTGACACCACACTCCAAAAAACAAGTTCTGTAGGCTTTAGTTTAGTCTAATCTTGATTATTGTCTAGTCATGTGGTCCAGTGCTGCAAGGTAAGACCCAGTTATGGTGCAGCTGGCCCAGAACACAGCGGCATGTTTTGCTCTTAATTGTAATCAGAGGGCTGATATAAATACTATGCATGAATGTCTCTCTTGGCTAAGAGTTGAGGAGAAACAATGTGTTGAAAATCCCAATTTACACACAGCTTTGACACACACTTATCCCACCAGACATGCCACCAGGGGTCTTTTCACAGTCCCCAAATCCAGAACAAAGTCAAGAAAGCGTACAGTATTATATAAAGCACTTATTGCATGGAACTTCCTTCCATCGCATATTGCTCAAATAAACAGCAAACCTGGTTTCAAAAAACAGATAAAGCAACACCTCGCGGCACAAAGCCTCTCCACTTTTTGACCTAGATAGTTTGTGTGTATGCATTGATATGTTGGCTGTGTGTGCCTGTCCTTGAGAACTGCTTTAATGAATATTTTACAGGCAAAGTGGACAAATTGAGGAATGCTTTGATTCCAACTGATGGCTCCGTGTTATATACCCTTATAAAATAATGTATCATGAAGGAGAGGCAATGCATCTTTGAATTTAATCAAGTAGAAAGGGAAGAGTTAGAAAGGATGCTGTTGTCTCTTTCGGATGGCAAGTCACCTGGTCCAGATAATCTTGACGCCAAATTGCTTAGAGTTACAGCCTATCAAATATCTACCCCAATCTCTCGTATTTTTAATAAGTGCTTGATGTATGGGGTGTGCCCAGAAGTCTGGAAAGAGTCAAAGGTTATTCGACTACCTAAGGATAAAAAGAAATCTGCATTCACTGGTCCTAATAGTCGTCCTTTAAGCTTGCTGCCTGTGTTAAGTAAATTATTGGAAAGAAATGTATCTGTACAAATTAAGGATTATTTCTTATGTAATGGTCTGACAACGGGTTTCCAGCATGCATACAAAGGGCATTCTACGAGTACGGCCTCAGCACAAATGACAGATCCGTGGTTAAAGAGTATGGGTGACGGGAAGTTAGTTGGTGCAGTGTTGCTTTTGACGTAATTGATCATGAACTGTTACTAGGTCAACTCAAATGTTATGGTTTTAAGTCTGCAGCTCTATCCTGGATGGAAAGCTATTTATCCAGGAGAAGGCAAAAAGTGTTCTTTAATGGTAGCTTTTAAAAAAAGTGAAGATATACACTGTGGAAGTTGCCTAGGCCCACTTCTCTACACTACCTTCACTATGATTTACCTTCAGTAATGAACAAAGATGACTCCACAATGTATAGCGCAGCATGAGAATATAATGAGGTAACAGATGTAGCAGTGAACTAACAATGGTGTCTGAGTGGGTTGATTTGAACACATTTCTAAAAACTAAATGTATTTGGTTCAAGCTTGCTGATGATCCCCAATTGAATTTGTAGATGAATAGAACACTTTTTTAAACCTTTTTTTTTTAACCTTTAGGCAAGTCAGTTAAGAACAAATTCTGATTTACAATTATGTCCTAGGAACAGTGGGTTAACTGCCTTGTTCAGGAGCAGAACGACAGATTTTTACCACGTCAGCTCAGGGATTTGATCTAGCAACCTTTCGGTTACTGGCCCCCAATGCTCTAACCACTAGGCTACCTGCCGCCCCACGCATATAGAGCAAGTGAAAAAAATGAAACTACCTGGCATTGGACACAGCTTTATCATGGTCCGAACACATAGATAATATAGTTATTAAGATGGTTAAGGGAATTGCTGTTACAATAAAATGTTCAGAGGATGTAACATTCAGCACACTGAATCAGGTGATTCAATCCCTGGTCCTATCACACTTAAGAGTACTGTCTGGTTATATGGTCAATCCCTGGTCCTATCACACTTAGAGTAATGCCCAGTTATATGGTCAATCCCTGGTCCTATCACACTTAGAGTACTGTCTGGTTATATGGTCAATCCCTGGTCCTATCACACTTAGAGTACTGTCTGGTTATATGGTCATCTGCAGCAAAGAAATATATAAAACATCTCCAAATGGCTCAGAACAGGGCTTCCAGATTAGCTCTTCATTGCTCTATCTGTATGAATATTACCCAAATGCATCAGAATCTCTCATGGCATCATGTTAAAAACTAATTATTATCCAGTCTTCTGATTTTCTTTCGGAATGTTATATTAAAAAAAAAAAGATATATATATATATATATATATTTTTTTTTCAGTGCAGTTAGTACATACTAGCAACATGCATAACCACCACCCCATACAGGCAAATTCAGGGCAGCTAAGACAACCCAAGTCAAGGACAAATCGCCTTAAATCTACAGTTTTATAGAGCTATAGCTGAATGGAACTCTTTACCAATCCATATTTCTCATGCAAAAAGTAAATCCACCTTCAAGAAAAACATCTAATGTGATATATCATATGACCGGACAGAAAATAGAAAGCATCAACTGAATGTTAAATGTGTTTTCTGTCAGGTATTTTAATTATCTGTACTGTCTACTTGTTGAATGTTTGAAGTCTTGATTGTGGTTGGTTGTAATGTCTTGTTAATTGGTGTTGGACCCCAGGAAGATCAGCTAGCGTTACGGCGTTAGCTAATGGTGATTCTAATAAAAATGACAAATTGTCTATTGATGTTCTGTATTATGTTTCATGTTTTGTGTAGACCCCTGCTGCTTTTACAACAGTTAATGAGGATCCTAATAAAATACCAAATAACAATTCCTCCCTGACCAAGACCTTTCTCCCCCGAATGCTCAGTTTGGCCGGAATGCCAGTCTAGGAAGAGACTTGGTGGTTCGAAACATCTTCCATTTAAGAATGATGGATGACACTTTGTTCTTGGGACCTTCAATGCTGCAGACATTTTTTGGTACCCTTCCCCAGATCTGTGCCTCGACACAATCCTGTCTCGGAGCTCTACGGACAATTCCTTCGACGTCATGGCTTGGTTTTTGCTCTGACATGCACTGTCAACTGTGGAATTGGTGTGTGCCTTTCCAAATCATGTCCAATCAATTGAATTGACCAAATGTGGACTCCAATCAAGTTGTAGAAACAGCTCACGGAAGATCAATAGAAACAGGATGCACCTGAGCTCAATTTTGAGTCTCATAGCAAAGAGTCTGAATACTTATGTAAATAAGGTATTTCTGTTTCTCCAATGCAGCCTTGTCGATGACAGTAGGGGCGTGCTCTCCTGTTTCCTGTAGACCATGATCAGCTCCTTGGTTTTGCTGATGTGTACAGGGAGTACTAACCCATTCCTTGGGGATTTCAATCAGGAAATTACAAGATCATCAGGAAATACCTACAGGGAAAGCCTGGAATGTATCCACAATGGAGGGACATCTAACCATTCCTGTTGCAAACCCTCCAGCGGCTAAAAAGGATATGGTTGGCCACAGATATCCCTTTTAATTGGTTAAGCAATAAATGATGGCTGCATTTACAACCGATACGTCACAGTTTAACGCCACAATCTCAGCTACTATACCCGTTTCCCATCCCATGATTGAGCCTGAACACTTTATCTGCCCCTGACATCATTGAAATTGGCATCAAAGCATCAGAGCATAGCTTCAAACAGCACTGTTATTAACGTGATGGGTTTGGGGTTCCGGTGGGTCACCGAGGGCCGGCAGAGGCCCATGGAGGGCAGGGTTAAGTGAGGGATGTGTACAGCCATCCACCAGACCTCTCATACAGCCAGGAAGAAGCTTCACTAGAGGAGAGAGACTGCTGTTCCTCTCTCACACACCTCTAGGAATCACTAATTATGGTTCCTGGGTTTGGGCTCCTCTCGATAATCAAACCTGTTACTCATGTATTTATCCTAACAAAGAAAAAAGCATTTACTAAATGGCATATATTATATTAAATCTCTATCTGTTGTTAGCAGATTTAATCACTACATTAAGAGTAAGCAGAAGTCTCTACTGAAAAACTATTTAGGGAAAAATGTTTTTACTTAATCAGAAACCACATTTTTCAACGAACAGGTTTTAAAGTGATTGTGATACATGTTAAAGCATCTCCATTTAGCAAAGATGTGGTGTACGAAAACTTACATCTCTCTCGCTCTCTCTCAGCGGTACCCACTATTTTTGTTCAAAGTTAGGGAGGAAGGGGACCGAGTTTTAGTTTCCTAAAAATCAAATCAAATGATATTTTATTGGTCACATAAATGCTTGTGTTTCTAGCTCCGACAGTGCAGTAATATCTAACAATGTCAGAACATATACCCAATACACACAAATATAAGTAAAGGAATCGAGTATATAAATATACGGAAGAGCAATGTCAGAGCTGTATAGACTAAGGTACAGTAGAATAGTACATACATATGAGATGAGTAATGCAAAATATGTAAACATTATAAAATGACAAGTGTTGACTAGTGTTCCATTTATTAAAGTGCCCAGTTATTTCATGTATATAGGCAGCAGTCTCTAATGTGCTAGTGATGTCTATTTAACAGTCTGATGGCTTTGAGATAGAAGCTTTTTTGCAGTCTCTCGGTCCCAGCTTTGATGCTGGGACCGAATGGTGTGGTGTGTGCGATGGCTTTGCAGCCTAGCGCGGAGACAACACCGTCATTACAGCATGGATTCAGGTGTGTTCCTGAGAATGGAGTTAAGGTGGAGGAGGTTCTGCTTGTGGTTGGTGAACAGGTAGGAGCTGAATTCATACATTCTGCATCCAGAACGAACAAAGCTGTGGTTGTGTTCAAGAAAAGAGTCAATTTAGTGGTTAGGCTAATTACTAGTGGAATATTTGTAAGGGACATGTTGGTGCCAATTTCCCCTCTTTCAACTCCTTCAACAAGAGCGGTAGTTGCCAATTTGCCTCCATGCTATAGATGTTGGTGTAGATGAGGCTGGGTCAGGTCATGCTATCCACAAGTTTCCTGGGGAGGTTACTGGGGAAACAATTATGGGTGGCACTTCCGGCAGAAGTAGCTGTGGTATTTTTGGTTTTAGAAGCTAGCTAACTGGGATTAGCAATAATAAGATATTCACTCGCTGGATGATGAAATGTTACAGAGCTCGGGGACAACGTGGTTGTACATACAACCAGACAAAACTGCATGATTGGATTAAATTGGAGGGTTTCGACCATAAACGTAAAACTAAATCACAATGTTCCTGTCAGATGGTACAGTTTCCATCACCTCCCAAAAGACGAAGCGAAAAGAAATTGCCTCAAAAAAAGCCCCTGAAAAATGTGTATGTTTGCTTGTTTCACTTTGTTGATAAAACGCCAACACAGGATAACACATACCCGACGCTCTTTCTGGGTTATGAGAGGCCACCAGAGAAGAGACGCCCCCTTAGCAGGAGAGCTGACAAACATGTCACAAGAATAGGTAGGTCGACTAGTTTTGATCGTGTTTGTCTTCAGTTTTTGTTACTAGAATGTGACTACGGTCAAGGTTCTAAAAGATATCATAACCGCCATTGATAAGAGACATTACTGTGCAGCCGTATTCGTCGACCTGGCCAAGGCTGTCGACTCTGTCAATCACCACATTCTTATCGGCAGATTCAACAGCCTTGGTTTCTCAAATGATTGCCTCGCCTGGTTCACCAAGCTACGGATTCAACAACGTAAGTAAATATGCTACAGTACGTGACACGAGGACACTTCTTCACGTCCTCTTCCCAACCATCAATTATGGAGGGTAAACGTCGGCTAATATTACCCTTCTTGATCTCTGTCAGGTTGTGTTCCCACATCATTATTAGTTTGGCAAGCTCTTCATGAATGAGTGAAGAAACCGTTTACTTCTGACCGGAAATAACACCCATAATTCACGCAAGGCATCATGGGACATGGGAAACTCATGGACAGATGGTGGTGTAGCTGAGTCTAGTCATGCTATAGATGGTGTTCGACAAAATGCTAAAAATTGTGGAGATGTTGCAGGAGATATGGTGTGGGGGGGGGGGTCTGTATAGCTGGGGAAGATGGTTGGATATACGGCTGTAGAAGTGGTGAGGTTTTGGTTATTGTAATGTGTGGTGGTGTTGTTGAGGAAGTATCATTAAAGAAAGACAAAGTCTCTCTCTCTCAGCATTAGACCATTCCATGGACATGTGTGACAGACGATTTTGAGTGTCCCATACTCCATCCTAGTGAATCCAATGATGGATATATAGGCCCAGCTCCATACAAGGGACTACCGTCACTCTTGATAAAAACAGCATTTACTACTGGCAATCTCCCCAGACTTCCACTGGAGTCTTACATCTAATGTCCATATGAAATAGGTTTGAACAGTCTGAAGACAACATTTAGAACATCTAAAACACCAGAGGGACTGAATCTTTCTACACCAGTGGAATAAGACTAAAATGTCATCTTTGAGGACACATCGGTTTCTGTCGTTTATCTGACAAGGGTATTTATAAAAACAAGACTAAAGTCTAGACATTAAGGCAGCTGTAGCATTTAGATAATCAACATGCCCTAATTATAAAGTTTATCGTCAACATTTCGGAGAGATATATATATATACATACATACATACATATACAGTACCAGTGAAAAGTTCAGACATATATACTCACTTAAGTATTTTAAAATGACTATTTCTACATTGTAGAATAAAATTGAAGACCTCAAAACTATGAAATAACACATATGGAATCATGTAGTAACCAAAATAATGTTAAACAAATCAACATATATTTAATATTTGAGATTCTTAAAAGTAACCACCCTTTGCCTTGATGACAGCTTTGCACACTTTTGGCATTCTCTCAACCAGCTTCATGAGGCAGTCACCTGGAATGCATTTCAATTAACAGGTGTGTCTTGTTAAAAGTTGATTTGTGGAATTTCTTTCCTTCCTAATGCATTTGAGCCAATCAGTTGTGTTGTGATAAGGTAGGGGAGGTATACAGAACATTGTCTTTTACCAAATAGGGCTAAGTCCATATTATGGCAAGAACCACTAAACCAAGATGGCGTAGCAGTCAGACGTATTTGTCCTTCGTCTTGTCGTGTCCTTAGTGATTATTGTCTTATTTCACTGTAGAGCCTCTAGCCCTGCTCAATATGCCTTAACCAACTATTTAGTTCCACCTCCCACACATGCGTGACATCGCCTGGTTTAAACTTCTCTGGAGACAATCTCTCTCATCATTACTCAATGCCTAGGTTTACCTCCAATGTACTCACATCCTACCTTACCTTTGTCTGTACATTATGCCTTGAATCTATTCTATCGCGCCCAGAAACCTGCTCCTTTTACTCTCTGTTCCGAACGCACTAGGCGAATAGTTCCAATAGACTTTAGCCGTACCCTTATCCTACTCCTCCTCTGTTCCTCTGGTGATGTAGAGGTTAATCCAGGCCCTGCAGTGCCTAGCTCCACTCTCACTCCCCAGGTGCTCTCATTTGTTGACTTCTGTAACGGTAAAAGCATTGGTTTCATGCATGTTAACATTAGAAGCCTCCTTTCTAAGTTTGTTTATTTCGCTGCTTTAGCACACTCTGCCAACCCGGATGTCCTAGCTGTGTCTGAATCCTGGCTTAGGAAGACCACCAAAAAGCCTAACATTTCCATCCCAACTAAAACATTTATAGCCAAGATAGAGCTGCCAATGGGGGTAGTGTTGCAATCTACTGCAGAGATGTGTGTTGCTATCCAGGTCTGTACACAAACAATTCAAGCTTCTACTTTTAAAAATCCACCTTTCCAGAAACAAGTCTCTCAACGTTGCCGCTTGCTATACACCATCCTCTGCCCCAGCTGTGCCCTGGACACCATATGTGAATTGATTGCCCCCATCTATCTTCAGAGCTCGAGCTGCTAGGTGACCTAAACTGGGACATGGTTAACACCCTAGCCATCCTGCAATCTAAGCTTGATGCCCTCAATCTCACACAAATTATCAATGAACCCACCAGGTACAACCCCAAATCCGTAAACACGGGCACCCTCATAGATAACATCCTAACATCCTAACCAACTTGCACTACAAATACACCACTGTGTACAACATCCATCGTGGGTCTGCGGTCAAATGACCACCCCTAATCACTGTCAAACGCTCCCTAAAAAACTTCCTGTGGCGTTCTGCATTAGCATCAAATAGCCTCCGTGATATGCAACTTTTCAGGGAAGTTAAGAACAAATATTACACAGGCAGTTAGGAAAGCTAAGGCTAGCTTTTTAAATCAGAAATTTGCACCCTGTAACACAAACTCAAAAGTTCTGGGACACTGTAAAGTTCATGGAGAATAAGAGCACCTCCTCCCAGCTGCCCACTGCACTGAGGCTAGGAAACACTGTCACCACCAATAAATCCACTATAATTGAGAATGTCAATTTTTCTATGGCTGGCCATGCTTTCCACCTGGCTACCCCTACCCTGATCAACAGCCCTCCACCTCCCACAGCAACTCGCCCAAGCCTCCCCATTCCCCCTTCACCCAAATCCAGATAGCGAATGTTCTGAAAGAGCTGCAAAATCTGGACCCCTACAAATCAGCCGGGCTAGACAATCTGGATTTTCTCTTTCTGAAATTATCTGCCGAAATTGTTGCAACCCCTATTACTAGCCTGTTCAACCTCTTTTTCGTATCGTCTGAGATTCCCATAGATTGGAAAGCTGCCGCAGTCATCCCCTTCTTCAAAGGGGAGACACTCTAGACCCAAACTGCTACAGACCTATATCCTTCCTGCCCTGCCTTTCTAAAGTCTTCAAAAAGCCAAGTTAAACAGATTACCAACCATTTCGAATCCCACCGTACCTTCTCCGCAGAGTTGGTCATGGGTGCACCTCAGCCACGCTCAAGGTCCTAAACAATATCATAACCGCCATCAATAAGAGACATTACTGTGCAGCCGTATTCATCGACCTGGCCAAGGCTGTCGACTCTGTCAATCACCACATTCTTATTGACAGACTCAACAGCCTTGGTTTCTCAAATGATTGACTCGCCTGGTTTACCAACTACTTCTCTGATAGAGTTCATTGTGTCAAATCAGAGGACCTGTTGCCCAGACCTCTGGCAGTCTCTATGGGGGTGCCACCGGGTTCAATTCTCGGGCCGACTCTCTTCTCTGTATACATCAATGATGTCCCTCTTGCTGCTGGTGATTCTCTGATCCACCTCTACGCAGACAACACCATTCTGTTTACTTCTGGCCCTTATTTGGACACTGTGTTAACAACCCTCCAGGCGAGCTTCAATGCCATACAACGCTCCTTCCATGGCCTCCAACTGCTCTTAAATGCAAGTAAAACTAAATGCATGCTCTTCAACCGATTGCTGCCCACACTTTCCTGCCCATCCAGCATCACTACTCTGGACGCTTCCGACTTAGAATATGTGGACAACTACAAATACCTAGGTGTCTGGTTAGATTATAAACTCTCCTTCCAGACTCACATTAAGAATCTCCAATCCAAAAGTAAATCTTGGAGATTGTTGTTGTAGTATGTGTCAAACTGCTTTGCTTTATCTTGGCCAGGTCGCAGTTGCAAATGATAACTTGTTCTCAACTAGCCTACCTGGTTAAATAAAGGTTAAATAAACTTTACAAAATAAGCAAAGAGAAATGACAATCCATTATTACTTTAAGATATGAAGGCCAGTCAATATGGAGCATTTCAAGAACTTTGAAGTTTCTTCAAGTGCAGTCGCAAAAACCATCAAGCGCTATGATGAAACTGTCTCTCATGAGTATGTGAAAGGATTATCTCTGCATGTATCGTAACCACCGTGAAGCATGGAGGAGGTGGTGTGGTGGTGCATTGCTGGTGACATTGCCATGATTTATTTAGAATTCAAAGCACACTTAACCAGCATGATTAGCACAGCATTCTGCAGTGATAACCCATCACATCTGGTTAGCGCTTAGTGGGACTATAATTTCTTTTTCAACAGGACAATGACCCAACACACCTCCAGGCTGTGTAAGGGCTATTTGACCAAGAAGGAGAATGATGGAGTGCTGCATCAGATGACCTGGCCTCCACAATCACCCGACATCAACCCATTTGAGATGGTTTGGGATGTTGGACCGCAGAGTCAAGGAAAAGCAGCTCAGCATATGTGGAAACTCCTTCAAGACTGTTCGAAAATCATTCCAGGAGAAGATGGTTGAGAGAATGCCAAAAGTGTGCAAAGCTGTCATCAAGGAAAAGGGTGACTAATTTGAAGACGATAAAATATCAAATCTATTTAGATTTGTTTAGCAGTTTTTTGGTGACTACATGATTCCATATGTGTTATTTCATAGTTTTGATGTCTTCACTATTATTCTACAATGTAGACACAGTACAAATAAAGAAAACCCCTTGAATGAGTAGGTCAGTCCAAACTTTTGACTGGTACTGTATATACAGGCTTTCCAAATACAAATTATACAGCAAAAGGTTCCTTGATTTGGACAATTTCCCCATTTGCATTCACTGAATAACATGTATATAGTGTAGGAACTATGAACTTTTCTTAGAAAGCGTCATGATTGCACTGATTATAAGTACACAACAATGATTCTCCTTTTCTACCACAGAAGCAGTTTGGGACAGACCAGCAGGAACAGGTCCTATTCTGTGGCACACTCAGGCATTGTGCCATCCAGTTCTAGACTGATTGAGGGTGGTATTTAACAGCACAATGGGGACTCAGACACAACAATGCTTCTCTCCTACTATGTAAGACGGGCAGGAAAGCTGTGTGTCAAACTGTAAAAATAATTATGCAAATAAGGACAGTCTGAGCAGGTTATCATTACAGAACAGAACATATGGCAATTATCACAATGCGCTGACAGTGTTACAGTAAAAGGTGCAATCTGTAACTGTTGTTGACAAATATTGCAATTGACTGAGTAAAAATAGCAGCGAGTGGCATTGATTGTGCTTACATAATGTAGTAGGAACATTGTCAATAGAAAACAATGGCCGCATCCGAATACCCATACTAGCGTACTACATACTTAAACTGCATGCTATGTACTCATCATTGCATACTATTTAGCACGAACCGTTTAGTAAAACGTATGCAGTATGCTACAGCCGCAATGCAGCTGGCCGAGTAGGTGGGGCGGGGCTGAGTGCGGGTGGATTTGATCAAATTCAACAGACATGCGTCACATTAACCAGCCTGATAATGGCTCATTTTCAATTTGATTATTATTTTTTACTCTGAATAGAATAGGAATGGAGTTATAGGCCTACTCATCCTGGTTATAGGCAAACTATCACATTGGACCTAAACCTTAGCCCATAGGGCCCATCTATCCTATTTAAAAAAGACTGAAGATAGAAACCGATCATTTGGTTCCATTTCAACACAATTATTAGTGAAACCAAAGTGCTGTAACATATATAAATGCAATCAAATAGCCTAGTACACACACCAAAACTTTTCAAATGTTCAAATCAAAAGGCTACTGCACAGAAAAAAAGTGGACAGTTCGGTGCATCGCAAATTCAGAACTGCTGGACTGGCTGTTTGAGAAGATTTGAATCTGAAGTAAACACCAACATAGCGACTGTAGGTCAAAGCTGTGTGCTGGAAAACCTTGGTAGACATGGAGAAATAGGCATTTTTGTGCTCATGTGAATTTCCTCCCCCCCCCCGGCTTCAGACCAATACCTATTCTCACTTAAAAAGTGTTGGGGTTTATAATAAACTAAAGCACTCATCATTGGGAACGAGATCATATAATAAGGCTTGATCCATAATTTAGATGGTTAAATAGGTAGCGTAGCCTTACTAAACTAAAACAATCCATGTATTCAAATCAAAACGCCTGATTAACATGACACCAGTAACACAGCCAGAGTCCCCGGACCAGACACATTCACAAATAAAAAAGGATGGTTTAGTATTTAGTTTAAAATCTCTGACGAAGGCTAAGAAACACTTTTCAATGAGAAAACACAAGCCCACTTTGGTTTGTGCCACTCATAGGAACTTCAAAAGTAGAGCAGTGCAGGCTGTGCATGAAGGTCAGAGATCATTGGACATTGTTTTTGATCGGATCATTACTGAGCCTGGCTGGGATAAAGATTAAATCACCCACAGCAGTGCTCTGAAACAGAAAATTAAGGATTTCATGTTACAAGTACATCAGCTGAAAGGTCATTTTCCTGTAAAAATCTACCTATGCAATAGTCGTAGACGAGAGAGACTCAAAACTGTCAATTGAAAGGTGTGAGCTGCATAGACGTAAGTCCAGTGGAGTAGACTACTGTATGACAGAGTCATTTACCAATTTGTCAGCATGAAAGAGAGGATGGTGGCATTCCTCTCCAAGTAGGGTGAGTCAACATGATTTTCTCTTTGCACGCACACACACACTGATTGATTGGACTGCATTGTTTTTGGTGTTTTAACATTTCTATCGTATTAGGCTGGGCATGTAGTTAATGTTTGTGTTGTCATCTTCACTGTAAGATGATCCATTTCTGTCTGCGTACCATGATATTCATTGCTTTAGCTCGGTTTGTTTCATGTTTGCTTCCATCTTCGCCGCAAGATGGTAATACTTAACTATTTATCTAGCCTGAACTGTTGGCATATATTCTCCACATTTCTTCTAAATTGCACATATTATTTTTATGAGTCAGAGTGAATGTGCTCGTTGAGATGCTGACTCTGCCAGAGAAGTGCTGTCCAACTGCTGGTGTGGTAGGCCACGCTCTCCAGTAACTCTCCATGGTTCTGAATATATATTTACAGTGCACTGTTTTTATGCACATCTTGGGGATACCGCAGGTTAACGTGAGTATTCTGGTGGCTTCTCTATAGTTAGCCTACAACATCTCAAAGTAGAAGGGCATTGCGGTTACATTTCCCATAGGCTATTTTAATCTTGCTGCTTCAGAAACATTTTAGTACTGACATTATGACAACTTGAGCAAACAGGTGGGGAAATTAACTTTCCCAAATAACTAACTTGCATTTGACCGTGCTGTGTAGGTCATGTAACTGTTTGTTACATACAATATTATCTTTGTGGACTTAAATAGGACATATATGTTACTCTCCGGTTTTAACTGTGATGATACACAAAAGGTATGAGGTTGATTAATTCCTCCACGGTGTGACGGTTGTCTTTTGGAACTGTTTTTAAACCAGGTAGGCTGTGGCTTATCAGCCTTGTATTGGCTATCACGGTGCCCAATACATGCATTTCTAATGGGTTATAGAGCAAACAACGCAATATCACAACATAGGTTGTAAAAAAATCTATATTCTGCTTGGCTTCCCCATTGATTTTACCGACTCACAGCTACTGGAATGGAAAGAGACAAATGTTACAAAACACCCAAATGTTGAATGACATTTTTGAGATTGTCAAGCCAAGCCTTCTATACTGGGTAAGCCTACAAGGTAGGGAGGGATGTATGTTCTGTTTGTAGAGATTGTCAAGCCAAGCCTTCGATACTGGGTAAGCCTACAAGGTAGGGAGGAATGTATGTTCTGTTTGTCAAGCCAAGCCTTCGATACTGGGTAGGCCTACAAGGTAGGGAGGGATGTATGTTCTGTTTGTAGAGATTGTCAAGCCAAGCCTTCGATACTGGGTAAGCCTACAAGGTAGGGAGGAATGTATGTTCTATTTGTAGAGATTGTCAATCCAAGCCTTCGATACTGGGTAGGCCTACAAGGTAGGGAGGAATGTATTTTCTGTTTGTAGAGATTGTCAAGCCTTCGATACTGGGTAAGCCTACAAGGTAGGGAGGAATGTATGTTCTGTTTGTAGAGATTGTCATAGTCTATTTACTGTGGTGTTGAAAATGCAAACCATGATATACTGCCCTTAGTCAGTATACTTTGTTTATTGGTTGTGTGGTGCATTGGCACAGAAACCTGTTGGTGGAAAACTTGTTGCATATATTTGATAGAATTCTAAATATGGCATCAACATGTAGAACAGCTGACCTTCTAGCTGATCATTGTGTGCAGCCGGCGCTGATCGTAGTGTAATGAAACAGGCAGGGAGAATGAGCTCGTCTGTGCTGGTCGGCGAACCCTCAACCTTCTGGCCTGTAGCCCTGCCTGGCATCGACTGTGCCACAAAAGCATGCTGAAGTGGCAATGTCGATATCCACATTTATAAACACAGGGTTACTAGAGTTATTGTTATTGTGGTTGTTGATTCTATGAGGGGGAGGGTGTGCAATTTATTTTGAAGTACATGGGGAGGGTCATGTGAAAATATTTGTAATGTTGGGGAGGGGGTGCATTTTATTATGACACCTTGAGTTGTACCAGCCTTCCCCCACAGTAAATTTCGATCTGTCCCTAATCAGTGCAGAATCTCAAATAGCATTGATCCCTTTCACCATGTACATTTAATGTAACCTCCACTGCAAACCAGGTCATTTGGTTCTGCTATTTGATCAAGAACAGTGAAAATACATTCATGTTTTACCAAATACCAAATATCTGACATTGTATTCCTATTTGAACTTTGCTCTGCTTTTAAATGGTTTAAAACGCATTGATAGACATTTGTGACAATTTAACCAACAATACGACATTGTTTTTCAATTGTAATGTGGATGTGCTTTTAGATGGTGGTTGAAAAGACAGCGATAACACGTTGTAAATTCAACTAACTTTTGTCTGTCTTTTTGAGTGGGTGAATAGATGTCTCAACGTCTCAACCAAATATTACCCAATTATCAGAGTTGAAATGACGTGGTGTGCCCAGTGGGCCACGATCCATCAAATCTCTATAAAGCAGACAACGACGTGTGTATTTCACACCACGATCATTTTTCACAAGGGATGAAAAACACACGCCCAAGTTTTGTATTGTTAAAGTGCCCTAAGAGTGGCGCGGTTGCCAAAAAAACGCACACATCGAATGCGTCTGCGCGTGAAATGTGGACAATGCTCATCACCAAATGTATAATGCATTCACGTTGCAGTTATAGCCTACCCTCGTATCAGAAGTCAAGCATATCCTATTTGCGGCACACATACAATGCAGATATATATTAGCCATTTAAAACATGCATTACACTGTGAGCTATAGCAGCTGAGTGTCACCTGAAACATATTTTCCATTACTAAAGTAACCTAATAAAACACGAACTATAAGAAAAGTAGACAGGAAACAAAAATACAAAAGTTAACAAAACGCACAATACCGTGTTCGACTGCAAGGATATAAACCCAGTCACTGAGATGGTGAGTCCTCTGGACTCCACACTGGAAGAAGACAGTATGCGCCTGACAGAAATATTGTTCCCGTTTTAGTCTTCAGCAAAGCCGACAGTGAGCAAGTCTTGGGCGCCTTTCCATTGGCTCACTATCGCTCGCTCTGCCCTCCTCCCAACTTCGTGCGCAACAGTATCTGAAAGGCGCTCTCGAGTTAATTAATATAAAACACATTTGTTGGCCCTCTTCCACATGTACTTTTCTTTATATTATTGTTCGCTCTGCATTGTTGGGAAGAGCCCCCAAGTAAGCATTTCACTCACTACACCTGTCGTTTATGAAGCACGTGACAAATCAAATTGGATTTGATCAGTCTGATACTTCAGGTGCAATTTATAGGCTACTCTCACCTAAACGTATTCTTTGGTTGGGAATTCCACATCAATGCGCAAAAGTTCATGGTTTCCTCATAGTGATTGGTGTTACCTTGTAATTTATTTGAAATAGCCAATCAATAACAAAGACCATCGTGCATTGTTCTTTCAATCAATGATTGAATCTGTGCGTATATAACCTGAGCTATAGCGTGGGTCAGCTAACATTGTGCATTTTCATGGCGACTCAATAACCTACAAACACAATCCATATTGTCATTTCCTTTAGCCTGGGGGTGCATTTTGGAATGTCTACATAACCTTGGAGAGCAACAGTGAGCAATTTCCATTCTTAGAATGATAATAAGCTACAACAAACGTATTCCCTGTGGTGATTCTCTGATGCTCAATAACTTCTACTTCAATCATAAATTTTACAAGTTTGAAATCCGTGTGTCACATCTCATTTACAAAGTATACATTCACATGAGATTGATGAATAGATATATAGCAAAATATCCATAATCTCCACTGCCCTCTTGAGGAAGTTAAAACCATGAGGTGGAGACCGGGGTAGGCTTTATAATGTTTCAGATCAACCTGTGTGTGTGTGTGTGTGTGTTATCAGAAAGATGGCGGAAGCGGTTGATGAAGTGGACTCAATCTAATGGCGGTATAATCAAGGAGAATTGGAATAATGTCCAAAAGAAAGGAAATCAGAGCAAAGTAGAGTACAGGGATGAGAATGTCACTTGGAGTGTACAGTCTGTAGATGAGGAGCAGCTGATCGAATTAACAATCTTGAGGAATCCATGAGAGATTTCCAAACTGGTGGAGAAAATGCTGAGTAAAGTGAAGGCTGTGAGGATCACGAGAGGCGGGCTTTCTTTAGATCTTTTGTGCTTCTGAGGATCAGAAGAAAATGTGTGTTGCATCTCACCCGATTTGATCAATTTGAAGTGTTGTGTGTGTCTCTTAGGAACAGGGCACCCCTCAAGGGGGTTATATCTGGAGTCTCATGGGAAGTAGACGTTGAAGAGAAACTATTCCTGGCGTGTTTCATGCACATCGGATGAATCGTGTGGTGCATGAAGAAAAAGTCAATCTGTTCTTTAATTTTTTGATATGGAGTCTCTCCCTACTCAAGTGCAGTTAGGATATATTAACTACAAAGTCAGAGCATTTATCCCAAGACCAATGCAGTGTGATCATTGTAAAGCTTTTGGTCATGTTTCAAGTGTTTGCAGAAGGGAGAAGCCGATATGTCCAAGTTTTGGAAAAGATCATGTGTTATAAAAGAGATGAAAATGTGACCTGTCGTAGTTGTGGTGGGAACCCTGAAGCCATGTCTAACGTACCCCATACCCCCCCAATGGTGAAAGAGAATGAGGTGTCCAAAGTCAGGGCTTTCCAAAGCATATCATATGCAGCAGCTGTTAAAAGGGTTGAGGGCGTGAATGCTGCACTTGAAGAGTCCAGGTGGTGAATAGGCTGCAGGGTTTGCCTTTCACCAGCAGGATCCTGACATTTTAAAGGTTAAGAAGGTGGACTTTGTGGCCTTTATAGCTATAGTGATAAATGGCACTGCCAAGGTAGAAAGAAGGTCCAGGAAGATATTAATCATTGTGGAAGCGGCGGAGCGATTCCTGGGGCACAAGCCAGGCCCTAATGCCTGAGAAGGGAGACATGGAGATTTAAAAGGAATCGCCAACGTTGTCCCCACCGTGAATGTTTGCTGCTTCCCAAGTCAAAGGGCTACCTATGGCTGAGGACACAAACAAGTACAAGAAGTCCCGCTACGACCTCCGCAGAGTCATCAGAAGGACAATATAGGAACAAGATTGAATCCTATTACACCTGCTCCACCGCCCGCTGCATGTGGCAAGGGCTACAGTCCATTATGGTTTAAAGGATGACCCAGCCTTGATCTGCCCAACGATGCCTTCCTTACCAGACAAACTCAATGCATTTTATGCATGCTTTGACAAAAACCATCCCCAGCATCTCGCTCTCCAAGGCCGTCGTGAGTAAGGTTTAAAAAGCAGGTCAACAGTCGGAAGGCATTTCAGGGCGTGTTCTCAGTGGGGTAGCCTAGTGGTTAGAGCGTTGGACTAGTAACTGAAAGGTTACAAGATCGATTCCCCAAGCTGACAAGGTAAAGATCTGTTGTTTTGTCCCTGAACATGGCAGTTAACCTACTGTTCCTAGGCCGTCATTGAAAATAAGAATTTGTTCTTAACTGACTTGCCTAGTTAAATAAAGATGACAAAAAAGAGCATGCGCAAAACAGCTGGCAGGCATATTCAAAGTTATTTTCAAACTCTACTTGTCCCAGTTTGTAATTCCTGCATGTCTCAAACTGATAACCATCAGTCCTGCTCCCAAGGAAAACTGCCACAATGACTACCAACCTGTAGCACACATCTGTAATCATGAAGTGATTTAAAAGGCTGGTTACGGCACACATCAACACCATCATCCCAGACCAGGGATCATCAACTAGATTTAGCCGCAGGCCATTTTTTTCTTGAGCAGATGGTTGGGGGGGCAGAACATAATTACAAAGAATTAGCAAATTGCCCGCAAGAGTAGCAAACAGATATTTGACTAAAACAACATTTCAAACCTTGCTGACGTTATTATACGATCACCTCTCTATTATGTGTGGGAATAGTTGGGCACAGATTTCCAAAATGAAAATAACTTGGAACGGAAGCCCTGGTGTTTTTACAATCTTTTATGTCCAACAATGAAAATGGATATATATATTTTTTAAATACTTGAAAGAAAAAACATTGCCCTGGAAACTTGGAGGGCCAAATAAAACCACAGCCAGTTGGGGAACCCTACCCAAGACACACTTCAATTTGCACACTGCCCCAACAGATCCATGAACGACAATCTCAATTGCACTCCACACTGCCCTCAACCACCTGGATAAGAGGAATACCTATGTGAGAATGCTGAAAATCGACTACAGCTCTGCAGTCAACACCATAGTCCCCTCCAAGCTTGTCACCAAGCTTCTGACCCTTGGACTAAAAACTACCCTCTGCAACTTGATCCTGGACTTCCTGACTGGCCGACCCCAGGTGGTGAAGAAAGGCAACATCACTTTTGCCACACTGACCATCAACATGGGGGCCCCACAAGGGTGTGTGCTTAGTCCCCGACTGTACTCCCTGTTCACCCACGACTGCGTGGCCACGCACGACTCCAGCACGATCATAAAGTTTGCTGATGATGCAACAGTGGTAGACCTGATCACCTACGACGGTGAGACAGCCTACAGGGAGGTGGTCAGTGAAATGGTGCCAGGACAACAACCTCTCAACGCCAGTGAGACCATGGAGCTGATTGTGGACTACAGGAAACGGGGGTGTGAACATACCCACATGGATACAGACGGTCTGCATTAACCCTTCTATTTTCGCTCTGACTATGCACTCACAGATTCCTACACACTCAATAACACACTCCCACCCACACACACACAATTTGCTCTCTCACACACACAACACGCACAGACATTCCTACTGACTCTACACACACACATACAATCATAATATATACTGCTGCTACTCTGTTTATAATTTATACTGATGCCTAGTCACCCTACCCCTATACATACAGTAACTACCCCTACCACTCCAGTATCCCTGCACATTGTAAATATGGTATTGGAACTGACCCTGTATATAGCTACTGACCCTGGAACTGACTGTATATAGCTTACTTACTTTCTTGTGTTCCTTTTAAAAAGAATACTACTGATTACTGCATTGTTGGGAAAGAGCTTGCAAGGCATTTCACTGTACTTGCACATGACAATAACTTGAACCTAATTACACTCAAATTAAATGCGTCTCTAAATTCTCTTCCACATGGTAGCTTGTCAGTTCCAAACATTTTAAATTGCAAAATTTGTACCATTTCACACTTAGTGCTAAATAAGCCCCTGTGCATTTTTTATTTGGGCCTAAAATAAACAGCATAAAAGAAAGGCAAATCTTTCAAAGGGAAAACATGTACTGTAATGTATGTGATAGGCTATCATGCCATTTAGGTTTTATATTTATAAAGTTAATCTGACACAGGCTACAACTCAAATCTAATGATTTCCCTGGAGACCTTTACTTGGAGTCAGGAGTTAAATGCAACCTCGTATTGTGAACAGACCATAAACCACAATGAGCACACCGGACATGTGGTGGTCCTTCTGTAACTCAGTTGGTAGAGCATGGCGCTTGTAACGCCAGGGTAGTGGGTTCGATTCCCGGGACCACCCATACATAGAATGTATGCACACATGACTGTAAGTCGCTTTGGATAAAAGCGTCTGCTAAATGGCATATTATTATTATTATTATTACATGCACACTTTACTGTACTCTGAGTGAGGGAGTCTCCCAAATGTACACACTGTTCTGCCCCATTTGGCTTGTAATGAAAGGACATAGCATCTGCTGCTGCAATCAGGCAACAACAATGACCATTACATCACATTAGCCAATCCTGTACATATTGTGCTGGAGACAGAGATGATGATTGGGTTGAAGAGTCTGCAGAGATCGGACCACAGTATTTATTTCCAGTAACCAGGCAGTCAACTCCACAATAATGTTCCTTTCAGGTTACACGTGTCCAGTCACATGTAGTGAGCTAACTATTTATTACAATGCCATTACTAATCTGTCTAAACTATTTTCCAGACTAAAATGCTCTAAGAACTATGTTTCACTAGCCTACACACACTTTGTTACCCAATGTACATTATTCGTGTTCACCATGTAGGCTGTTAATTGATTTTACATGTTCACTTAACTGTATCCAAAAGGCCTGAGGGGAAATCAATAGTGCTTTTAGGTGACAGTAATACTCTGATCAATACTTGGTCAGCACACACACACACACACACACACACACACACACACACACACACACACACACACACACACACACACACACACACACACACACACACACACACACACACACACACACACACACACACACACACACACACACACACACACACACACACGTACATTTTATTCCACTCATGAGGTTTATTGAACACCACACAAGCTGATTGTTCAGAATGTTCATCATGAAACATACAAACATCGTCTTATGTCAGGTGGCGTCACGCTTACGCGTTACTCGTCCCCCGACTGACACAAGACAATGACATAGAAAAAGACACTAAGTATATTCAGATTCAAGCATTCAGACTGACTTTGTGAGTGCATGATAAGGTAACAGTCAGTCGGTCCAACAGACAATCTTGCATCTGAATCGATCTCCCATCAAATGTGACTTTGCCTTAGCAACAATGCCCCATGCCTCTTTTTGTATAATTGCAGTCAAAGGCCTGATTGTGCTTTTAAATGGCGTCTGCATGCTTCCCAGCCAAAACAGTTTGTGCATATATAATGACGGCACTGGGGTGTTCTTGTTCGTTTTGGACTTCAATTAAGGATTTTTTTCGGCTGTTTGGACACACAAAGCAATGTTCTAGAGGCAAGCCAAAGTCAGTAGCCGAAGTCTACGCCTCTTGGTCCGTGATTGGTCAACAATAGGGATTCTAAGTCTTTGTTGTCATTCAACGAGACGACTCGTTTTCATGAAAAAAATTCTCATTGAAAAATACTGCACCAAACAGTTAAATGTAAAATTGCACGACTAAGATCTCCTTGGCAAAAACATAAAAATGAATGAACAATTTTTTTGAGTTATTCTGACCAGTTTGAGGAAGTGTATACAACTAGTCTCAAAATGGACAAAATACTATTGTTGCTTTTTTCAAGCAAAGGTCTTTTAAGGGAGTATGCGAGCACACTCGTTCGGTTCTCCAAGCTGAGTTTGGTGAGGTGCTAGCTGAACTGAAGCATGCTGACGCCTTTATCTTACCCACATCCTGGTGATTGTGATGTGCTACTTTGAAAAGGTGTCTCAAATTTGCAGTAGTCAAACGCCACACTCCCTTCAAGCTTAAAAATATGCTAATACGAATCATTGATTCGACTTATATACTGAGTAAAAAACATTAAGGACACCTGCTCTTTCCATGAGACTGACCAGGTGAATGCTATGATCCCTTATTGATGTAACTTAGGTTAAAGAAGGATTTTTAAGCCTCGAGACAATTGAGACATGGATTGTGTATGTGTGCCATTCAGAGGGTGGTGAACAGGCAAGACAAAAGATTGAAGTGCCTATGAACGGGGTATGGTATTAGATGCCAGGCGCACCATTTGGGTTAAGAACTGCAACGCTGCTGGGTTTTTCCAAGCTCAACAGTTTCTCGTGAGTATCAAGAATGGTCCACCACCCAAAGGACATCCAGAAAATGTGAAGCATTGGCGTTCACATGGGCCAGCATCCCTGTGGAACACTTTTGACACCTTGTAGAGTCCATGCCCCGAGGGAAGGTGTCCTTAGTGTTTTGTACAGTCGGCGTATAGAGCTTTACATTGTAACAGGGCCACTCACCTCCTCCACCACTATGACAAACCTTCAAGAGAAAGCATGACACACATTCCCTGGATATATACTTTTTATCCACATGAGAGCGCTTCAAAGAAAGTAAAGTCATTTTCAGTGCAAATAAACTCCAAACCACATAAACCCAAATTATATTAGGTCAAACTCATCCATTGTTTTGCCATGATAAATAGTCAAACAGTAATACTAATTGTAGTTAATATTAAAGTAATTTGTCTGTAGACTAGAGTATGATTTCAGTTGTAACAGTCTTACTGCTCAACCACACAGCTCTCTCTCTTTGTAATATTAGAAACATTCAAGTATGACCATTCAAGTCTTTTCTGAACACATTTTGGTGTACATAAACAATGCCTTTATATCAATTACCATTTTTTTGTTTAAATATATATTATAATTTAAAAACAGCAGCAAAATAATGCCTTCTACATATGCAATATATTGGTTGCCAGTGTTACACACCCTGAGAATATTGACCTTAGAGGACGAGTTGGAGCAACTGCAGGAGCTCCCTTTGACCTTCCACCTCCAGTCTACAGACCTGAGTTGTCCCAACCCCTTCTCACCCTGGACCTCTAGGCTACAGACCTGAGTTGTCCCAACCCCTTCTCACCCTGGACCTCTAGGCTACAGACCTGAGTTGTCCCAACCCCTTCTCACCCTGGACCTCTAGGCTACAGACCTGAGTTGTCCCAACCCCTTCTCACCCTGGACCTCTAGGCTACAGACAAACCACTCTAGCCTGCCCCCTGCTGAAGGTTCCTGTCATAGTTCTCCTGGCAGATGCTGATGCGCTGGGTGAAGTACTCTGGGTCTGAGATGGCCTTGAGCAGGTCGTTCTGGACCAGACAGAGGTCATACAGCTCTGAGGTGGAGGCTGTGCGGGTCTCTGAACCTTCTCGGTCTAGAAACACCTTCAGAACCATGGAACAAGAACAGAAACAACATGATATTTAAGGCAAAAAAATTATCTGCAAGGGGAAACTAATCCACATCCATATGAGTATGCATAAACCATCCAAAAGCACATTAACCGAGGCAAAAACACACCTTTGGGTGGACAATGGTGTCTTTGTCATTCTGTCGAATGTTGTCATCGATGAAGATGTGCTGGACATCCTGGTCGAAGGGGTCCACCCACAGAGGTTTCCCTCCCAGGAGGGAGTAGGTGTTCCTGGCCCACCTACAGATAGAGAGCCCAGTGTCCTGACTAGAGGTCGACCAATTAATCGGAATGGCCAATTAATTAGGGTCGATTTCAAGTTTTCGTAACAATCGGTAATCGGCATTTTTGAACACCGATCACGGCCGATTACATTGCACTCCACAAGGAGACTGCATGGCAGGCTGACTATGTGTTATGTGAGTGCAGCAAGGAGCTAGCTAGCATTAAACGTATCTTATAAAAACAATCAATCTTAACATAATCACTAGTTAACTACACATGGTTGATGATATTACTAGTTTATCTAGCTTGTCCTGCGTTGCATATAATCGATGTGGTGCCTGTTAATTTATCATTGAATTACAGCCTACTTCACCAAACGGTTATTTAACAAGCGCATTCGCAAAAAAAGCACTGTTGTTGCACCGATGTACCTAACCATAAACATCAACGCCTTTCTTAAAATCAATACACAAGTATATATTTTTAAACCTGCATATTTAGTTAATATTGTCTGCTAACATGATTTTCTTTTAACTAGGGAAATTGTGTCTCTTCTCTTGCGTTCTGTGCAATAGAGTCAGGCTATATGCAGCAGTTTGGGCCGCCTGGCTCGTTGCAAACTATGTGAAGACCAACTTCGCCAAACGGGGGATGATTTAATAAAAGCACATTTGCGCAAAAAGCGCAATCGTTGCACGAATGTACCTAAACATAAACATCAATGGCTTTCTTAAAACCAATACACAGTATATTTTTTAAATCCTGCATATTTAGTTAAAAGAAATCCAGGTTAGCAGGCAATATTAAACTAGGGATAGTGTCACTTCTCTTGCGTTAATTGCGAGCCAGAGTCAGGGTATATGCAACAGTTTGGGCCGCCTGGTTCGTTGCGAACTAATTTGCCAGAATTGTACGGAATTATGACATAACATTGAAGTTACATCAATAAGGGATCATAGCATTCACCTGGTCAGTCTGTTATGGAAAGAGCAGGTGTCCTTAATGTTTTTTACTCAGTATATAAGTTGAATTAATGATTCGTATTAGCATATTTTTAAGCTTGAAGGGAGTGCAATGTAACAATGCAATGTAGAGGAATATTCAGACTTAGGGATGCCACCCGTTAGATAAAATACGGAATGGTTCCGTATTTCACTGAAAGAATAAACGTTTTGTTTTCAAAATGATAGTTTCCGGATTTGACCATATTAATGACCTAAGGCTCGTATTTCGGTGTGTTATTATGTTATAATTAAGTATATGATTTGATATTTGATAGAGCAGTCTGACTGAGCGGTGGTAGGCAGCAGCAGGCTCATAAGCATTCATTCAAACAGCACTCTCGTGCGTTTGCCAGCAGCTCTTCCCTGTGCTTCAAGCATTGAGCTGTTTATGACTTCAAGCCTATCAACTCCCGAGATTAGGCTGGTGTAACCGATGTGAAATGGCTGCTAGTTAGCGGGGTGCGCGCTAATAGCGTTTCAATCGGTGACGTAACTCGCTCTGAGACCTTGAAGTAGTTGCCGCGGCTTTTGTGGAGCGATGGGTAACTATGCTTCGAGGGTGGCTGTTGTCGATGTGTTCCTGGTTCGAGCCCAGGTAGTGGCGGGGAGAGGGACGGAAGCTATACTGTTACACTGGCAATACTAAAGTGCCTATTTGAACATCCAATAGTCAAAGGTATATGAAATACAAATGGTATAGAGAGAAATAGTCCTATAATTCCTATAATAACCTCAACCCAAAACTTCTTACCTGGGAATATTGAAGACTCGTGTTAAAAGGAACCACCAGCTTTCATATGTTCTCATGTTCTGAGCAAGGAACTTAAACATTAGCTGTTTTACATGGCACATATTGCACTTTTACTTTCTTCTCCAACACTTTGTTTTTGCATTATTTAATTGAACATGTTTCATTATTTATTTGAGGCTAAATTGATTTTATTGATTATTATATGTTAAAATAAAAGTGTTCATATTGTTGTAATTGTCATAATTACAAATAAATAAATACATTTTTTTTTAATTGTCTGATTAATCGGTATCGGCTATTTTTGGTCCTCCAATAATTGGTATTGGCGTTGAAAAATCCTAATCGGTCGACCTCTAGTCATGACTACATCAACGAGACTGAAACTTTCACTGAGGACAATACAGAAAGAACTTCTCCATTACAACTCAAACTTGGACTAAATTACCTATTGAAAGATGGATTTATGAGCTTGCACCTCCAATACTCGAGTGCCTTCATTGGTGTGATTAGGCTAGCCACTAGTCTTTTGGAAAAAAAGTCCACCTACCAGTCAAAATGGTCCTGGAAGCCCCCCAGGCACTGGACAGAGCTGAGGTACTGGTACAGGGCTCGCTCCCCGTCACGGGTCGACAGACGCTCCTCTGCCCGGGTCAGTACCGCCCCCTTCTTACTGCAGCGGATCTGGCCTGGCGTCTCATTCACACTCAGCTGGGGAGGGAGCAGAAAGAACACAGCTGGCTTTAGCATCTGTTATCTCTCTCTGACCAGCAGCTTATTAGAGATGTATCAGGTATCTAGCAGAAATGATGGAAATCCTCTGTAATTCAGCATAGCTATCATTTTAGAATCAGAGGAAGCAATTAAGCTTACAGGTCATGCAAGTTCCAAACCTGCTCAATCAAATGATCTTCTTTCACCCTCAATCTCTTCACCCTCAATCTCTGTGCCTTACACAAATAGCCCTTGACAGGAGACAGTTTGAATAATAATCATCTGGATGCTTCTTTTTTTAAATTGCAGCTAACTGTGTGTGCCGTAGCAGCCTTTGAGCCTCCTCCTAGCAGAAATCGATGTGTTCTGCTCCAGTAAAAGAACAGGTACAAGAACACACTGAGGGGGCTGAGAAGAGACTGCAGGCACACTCTATACCCAGGGGAGTCGCACCACCCACCCTACATCTCACTGTGAATAACTTTCTGAACAGGGCACTGTTCCAACATCTGGGAACAAGCTTACAGATCAGATTTTTGACTCCTATATCCCACTGCCACAACCTCACACACACACACACACACACACACACACACACACACACACACACACACACACACACACACACACACACACACACACACACACACACACACACACACACACACACACACACACACACACACACACACACACACACACACACACTAACTGTAGTCTTTCAGCTGAAACAGACTTGGCCCAAGCTTAAGAACATAATTTCTCTCAAAGGACTATGACTCACTCTCAGTAGCACATCCACCTGTAACAGGGTGTCACTCTCTCAATGACAAGCTGCAACAGAGAGCAGCCCACAATGAGTAATGATTGCAAGTACTGGGCTATTGGCAGGTTAGCTAACAGTAGTGATTATGATAAGAGCAATGTGCCCATTTAATATGGTAGCCTGTGAGGAAGAGCTTGGTAAAATGCCAGGACAACAGTCATTATTGCTACTGTCCTCGTGACACCACATCCAGCATCACACCCACAACCCAAAGCACTCATCAAAATGGTCAAAGACTCCAGTCACCCAAGTCACAGATATAGACTCTCTGCTACCGCACAGCAAGCGGTACCGGAGCGCCAAGTCTAGGTTCAAAAGGTTCCTTAACAGCTTCTACCCCCAAGCCATAAGACTGTTGAACAATTAATCAAATGGCCACCTGGACTATTTGCATTGACCCCCCCCTTTTTGTTTTTTCACTGATGCTACTTGCTGTTTATTATGCATAGTCACTTTAACCATACCTACATGTACAAATTACCTCGACTAACCTGTACCCCAGCACATTGACTCGGTACCGGTATCCACCGTATATAGCTTCATCATTGTTATTTTATTGTCCAATTTGTAAGTCGCTCTGGATAAGAGCGTCTGCTAAATGACTTAAATGTAAATGTAAATTGTGTCACTTTTATTTTTTACATTAATTGGATTTACCTTAAGTGCTGGAAGGTCAGGGAAGAGTGGGTGGGAGCCCTGAGTGAGGGCACGGGACACTGCAGACAGCACGCGGGGAAGGTCAGAGCCAAAAGTGCGGAACAGGATTGCAAAGTCCCTCCCCTCCGCCACCAGGTCTTTCAGTAGCTGGAAGAAGGAGGGCAAGATCCAGTGGTACAGCTGCCCATCCTCCCCCTTCACAGCCAGCTCCTTGTCCCCCTTCAGCTCCTTCGGCCATCGCAGCATCGCCAGGTGCTCATCCAGCACGCCCCGGAACCTCCGACCTGCAGTGGAGCTGGTGAAACCTGCCACCCGGCCAAACTGGGAGTAGTAGCTGACAGCGCCCTCACATGGTGGAAGCAGGGAAGGTGAGTCACTCATCCACATCCACTTACCTACCGAGCAGATAAAGAAGCAGGTGTTAAGCAATTGCACACAACAATGACATCACCATGGCAGGAAGGCACAGTAGTGACTCCACTTATTGAATTCTCATGTCATTTATAGAAAAAGGATAGAGGTGTGCCACTACATTGTAAGTGGTGCATTTGCTCCTTGAGAAATATTGTTTAATTTTCATAGACCACTACTTCAAATAAAACTGTCTACATGTAGGAATTAAGTGACCTTTTAGACTGAGGTCGCCTGGCCCCTCAGAGGCTTGTTAATTATATTGCAACCTGGTCTTACCTTGTTTACTCATTTGTCCCCATGTCACTGTGGAAATAAAGTAATCCAAAGCTGCAATAGTTCCTTGACTTGTCACAGCATCAGACACCAAGATGGTGTTATTGAGGTCAACGTGAAGGACAAGCTTTTTCTTCTTTACACACAACCCATGAGGCACAGACACTGTTCGGGCTTCTTCAGTGGCACAGCAATCGTTCGCATTTCCTTTGGAGTGTGGAGTCGGGTGCTTATCTGTCGCCGGGTCATGTCCATTACGACTGTCCTCATTGTTTAGAGAAGCTGAGGGATGATCACCTGTCTTGTCGCAGTATGCCATTATGTGGCTCCACTCTCGAATTATCGGTTGTGGAAACCTGATTTTCTTTGACTAACGTTGGCTTGCTAACCAAATTGTCATTGATAATAGCCAGAGGGTTACTGAAACCAGAACCTCTTCGTCCACAACAGTAGCTGTATTTGTAGCTAACTAGCTACATGGCTATAAGACAGCTATTACACTTGTCAAAACAGGTTCTTTTTGCAAAACATATTTTAAAAGAGCTAAGTTGGTACAACTAGTCACATAAAATTACCACACTCCGGCTTTTCCGTCGACTCAGCGCCAGAAAATTATTTTTACTTCCTTATTCTTTAACGCCGTTTCTTCTTCTCTTACTGTAGTGTGGCGTCTGCAAGTAAATACAGTAAGAAGCGCCATCTAGAGGAGCAGTGCAGGTTGGAGTACCAACAACTTCACAAAACATAAACATACTGAGGCTAAAAATAAACATCTGATTTGGTGAATAATTAAACGTTCCCAAACTATTCTCTGCCAGGAAACTTCATTCACGTTACTACTGAATCAGTGTGTACACAAACAACCTTTTAGCGCTTCTCAAAAAAGGGTTTTATTTATATTAAACCATTTATTATATTCACAGCAGCATTCTCATTAAACCCGACATTATATATGCAGTCCATTACAAAGGAAGGGAGGAGAGGGGTGTACAAGACAGTCCACTCAAACAGAAATAAAGATATGTAGCAGGAGAGGTAACCGCATTCTATTCTAGTGCTACTGTGTATCAACATGCACATTTCAGTGTATATCAAGCCGGTATCTTGCCAAAAATTGCATCCACAGGATTGGATAATTTTACCAAGTAAAAATAAAATAAAGGAAAGCAACTAAATCCAGGTGAGTATGAAAGTAGTAAACAGAAAGACAGTAACTTGTTAAAAACTTAAAATGGTAGACTCGGTGAAATGACATGGCCATAAGCAGCACCAGAGGGATGAGCGAGATGTAACACTTTTGTATTTATTAGGGACCCCACCATGCAACACTTTGCTCTCACACGATCACACTGTGTATCTGCACGGGTTCGCTTCAGGCTGTTCACAGTGTGGTAGCCAAGGCCCCAAAACAGCAGAGAAACTTAGCCTAGCGCGGCCACACTCAGTTTCAGAATTAGACCCACTATGCCATTTACTCTCTGCATCGGTCACACCGCTGAGTCTACCTTAAATTTCTGCACAGTCACACTTTTACATCAATTGCTACAATTTCAACCCAGTTTACAGAATCCAACAGAAATTACAAAACACATCAGACCAGGCAATACCTCAAAGAGAATTATCAAATAAAAACAAATGCTTACACACACATCTCCCATCCTCCCACCTCACGGTTTCCCCTCATTCACAACAGGTTGTTGTTCTGGGGGGGAAATTAGTTTGGTGTTGGCGACTTCCCTTTGTGACCTCTGAGCCAAAGCATGATCATGGGATAAATAGGTGTCATTTAAAGTGGCGTTTTAGGGGATACCCAAACAAAGGTGCATTCTATCAGCCAACAATGGGCTGCAACCCAGAGGCTCTAGGACAACAGGAGTGTGGAGGCTTTTGTTGTATGTGCAAACATGCCATTTGTATGCGTGTGTGCGCTTAGTATGTGTAAGGAAATACATTGCATGGATATTACTACATATACAGTATGAGTTGGTCTGGATCGGTTGATGTGTAAATACAGATGAACGTGGAAAATGTGTGAGTCTGTGGGTCTGTCCACCGCATCTGTGGTGACGCGTACATGTGCTGGTCTTTTGGCCACAGAACCAGTTATTTAATTTCTAGCATTGCACCAGTGAGGGACACCCTAAAGATGCAGAGTTAATTAGTAAGCACTGAAGTGTCTTTTACTGAGGAGAATATTTCCACAACTGGAACTTTACGCCGTGTCGGTGGCACCTCAGCTATGCCCTAGTCCACTTCCTCCATGTTGCTGTAGGACGGAGTAGCACATTCTCCAGAGTGTGCAAACAGCTCAGAGGTCACTTCTGGGGTCAGCGGAGGGGGTCCTTCAGGGTCCAGGTCTGTCCCAAAGAGGGCCTGGCTAGAGGCCTGTAAAATAAACCAGTGTAAATCAATCATGCCTTTTCTGGACCAGCTCCCTGACAGGAAGACCAGACCGGTCTGTAAACAATGCAAAAGCAAAAACACTGGACTGACAGTCTGACCACTCCTTGCAGCAAAAATAAAAGCTGGGAAAACATAACTTCCATGTTTGAAATAATATCTGAAAGATTCCCAACAGTAACTCTTTGAAAAATAATATTAATTAACACAGCATAAGGTTGACAATTTAAGTGCTTGTTTATTGGAGCATCATTGAGATTGAAGTACCTGAACAAATTGCTGGGGAAATGCATTTCTTTTTAAATAATAGCAACTATTCTAATGACAGAGCGCTCTTAAAAAGGAACAATCTACCTAAAATCGATATATTTTGGTATTTATTTCATTCGTCCATTGTTGATATAGTCCCAAAATGTTTTGCATGTCAGCGATTACATTTTCAAGATGCATCTTTCAAAATACAGCCAGTATAATTCATTGTAAGAATGAGATGAAATACATACTGCATACCATCACGGTTGCATAAATCAATGTATATGTGCCCGGACACATACTGGGAATTTAAAGCAGATATAGTGACTAGACTCAGCTCTGAAAACACACCTACAAGGGAGAGACATGACAGAATGCACTGTGAAATCCCTAAGACTTGAACATATCACTACAACACTGGTACAGGGCGGAGTCTATATACCAGCAGCACCAATAATCATGAAACGTTGGAGCAACTTATATTGAGAGACGGACAGCCTCTGTCCTAGTGTCATTAAATCCCTGCTAAGCTAGGAACTGTTTAAACTGTACATTAGTGCACTTCTCAAACAGTCATAAAGCTCGGACATAGCTAGCTACTTCACCAGTGTAATGCAAAGCAGCACATTAAAAAGGTTACTTCTGCTTTAATGGCTTTCGTGAAACAAAGAGAAAACAGTTCCAATACAAGTATGACAGGGATAAGTCAAATTAATGGGCAGAAATAAACAAACCTGCTGAATTAAGAGCTGTTTACTACATAAAATCTAAAATAATCAGCAACGTGAAAAACAGGAAAAAGCTAAGGCATATAATCACTTAGTGAGTCTATAACACTATTCATTGAGATGGCAAAAACACAATGTTAACTGTCTTCAGGCTACAGTACAAAGTCATGACTGTACAAGCAAGCAGATATCGCCAACATACAATGACCAGGGTGGTGTTAAGGAGGACATTTCTGAGTGCAGTTCTACCCCTTATTATTACAGTAGTACTTCAACGCTATAGCCTTCAAGTCATCTCAGCAGCAATACTTGTGCAAAAGATGGGCCTATCCATTCCTAAATGTGCATTTCATATTTTAGTACAAAAAAACCTACATGGTGAGAGACTTGGGATGAACACAAATAAAGGGGAGAGTACAGTTGAGACCTGTTTTGGTATGTTGAACTAGAATATAGGGTAGTTTAGAAGGGCTTCAATTATGGACTGCAGTACGCAACAAAAAAAGTCAACTTCACAAAGCCATGCTGAGCAAAGTAACTATTTTGTTTAATTGAACCTTTATTTAACTAGGCAAGTCAGTTAAGAACCAATTCTAGAAGCAGCTCAGTCGGTTTCTCTTTAACGATGCATAGAATTGATTAAAGGATATCATGTGTATACTTTTGTTTAATTTCAAAGTGTTTAGCAGAATGTTAATTTATAGGCCATCTTCAAATACTAAACAATAAAAAAATATATAAATAATGGCATAGACAATTTAAAGTGCAATAAATTTGACTTAATTTCTCAGTGTATAAGCATTCATGTGCATCTGTATTGGGGTGTGTATGTAATGGGGTGTGAGACTGGCCACTTAGCCCCAGTTGGCTCAGTAGAGCAGGGGGTAGATCAGGTCCAGGAACAACGCTAGCAGAGCAGCCAAGGTGCCCAGGACCAAATATCGTACGCAGTCATCATCGGAATAATCTGAGATCCTTTGGCGCCGCCGTCGTACCTGCCCCTCTACCCCCTCCTCCTCCCTCCTCCTGGCTGCTCTTCTCCCCAGGCTGGTGCGGAACAGGCCCCGGGGGCCCTCTTCAAGACCCTCTTCTTCCTCCTCCAGTTCCTGCCATATTAGAGAGGCCTGCGATGGCGGAAACCTGTGTCAGCTTCTGGGAAAGGCTTGGTTCTAAAGCACAGTCCCCTCACCACAGCCAGACTTCCAGGGGCAGGGGTCGGCAACAGGTGGTTTCTTTTGGCCACCCAACGGGGAGGGGTTGAACTTCAGCATAATCAATGATTGAAATGATTGTTTGAAAAGAACAATCTCTTTGTGGAATTAGTTGTAGTCAATTTGCTTTGTAAGTTATGTTCCGGCCCCCCGACCATCCACTTTGTCAAAAATCGTCCAACAGCTGAATGGAGTTGCCTACCCCTGCCATAGGGTCAAGGACAAGCCAGACTCTTTCAAGGAATACATTACTGCGGTTCAGACTAATTAACCAAGACGCCCCTCACTCATTCACATGGCATACACAGCATGAGGACAGCTCAGAGCGATGTGAGTGGGGTGCTTTTCTCATAAGAGTTAGCTAATAGATTAATTAAATCACATATTTAGACAGATTCCAACCCCCCAATATAAACTAATGAGTTCAAGAGAAAATGTACCATAGACCGAATCTTTATCATAGGCATGAACAGACCACTTGCACAAAAGTTTGACTTGATGGTGAATACACACAGCCCCAACTTATTAATTCTGGCAATGAACTTCCTTTTCAGCATTTGGACAGAATAAAATACATCTTAAAATGTCAATACAGATCAGACCAAAGAGGCAGGAGAAAGCCAATGTCTGTCACTTCAAAATTGTGCATAGGACAACAAGTTGTTAGTGTGAACAGATTTTTCTACAAGCACCTATTCAACTTAGAAACAGCTGGTCTTGTATCAAACACTTTTGATGAACAAACCAATTGCCTTGAGAGCAATGAAATTAGATTAAACCTCTTACTCTCATCCATAGCTTTAGAAGCAGACACACACATTAGCCCCTTGGCATCGGAGATCATTTCTCTAAAAGGACCACAAGCAAGCAATCAAATATCTCCCCATGAAGAGGAATAGATTAACACAGTACTACATTTCTTATTCAAGTGGTGAACATGTAATAAAAATTGTTGGAAAAAAATGCCAATATACCCCAAGAAAGTTTAATTGAATATACTCCTGCTGCACTACACCTTGAAGATGCTTTCCTCCTACCACCATATAATGGATCCTGGGGAGGGGTCTCTGAAAGGTAAAGATGGGCACTCTCACCTGGCTGGCGGTGGCTCCTGCAGCGGTGGGGGACTCGACCCCGAGGGGCCCTAGGAAGCGAGGTGGTCGTTCCACGGGGGAGTTGCGTCGGCGGTAGAACAGCACGTAGGCGTAGCGTGTCACCACCTGGTTCTCCTCAACTGTCGTCACTGTGCTGTCATCAAACAGACGCCAGCCTGGGAAAGAGAAAGGACGAGGAGTTTAGTTTAGTTCCCCCCCCCCAAGTATATTAGTATGAACAAAACACAACAAACATGTTTAAACCAATGTTTGCCATGGACAGAAATACAATATACACCGAGTATACAGTACCAAACATTAGGTACACCTTCCTAGCAGAGTTGCACCCCCCCCCTTTGCTCTCAGAACAGCCTCAATTCATCAGGGCATGGACTCTAAATGGTGTTCCACAGGGATGCTGGCCCATGTTTACTCCAATGTTTCCCACAGTTGTGTCAAGTTGGCTGGATGTCCTTTGGGTGGCGGACCATTCTTGATACACACGAGAAATTGTTGAGCTTGAAATAACCCGGCAGCGTAGCAGTTCTTGACACAAACCGGTGCGCCTGGCACATACCCTGTTCAAAGGCACTTAAATATTTTCTCTTGCCGATTGTCTTGCCCCTTCATGTCTCAAGGATTAAAAATCCTTCTTTAACCTGTCTCCTCCCCTTCATCGACACTGATTTAAGTTGATTTAACAGGTGGTCTGAGTATCCCTCACCTGGTCTGAGTATACACTGAGAATTTGTTGTATTCTTAGTGTATACTAATGTGAAGCCTATTTCAGTCAACCACTCACCGACATCACTGCGCTGGCTGTTCTGGGCACTGGGCAGGCGTGCATAGGCTGTGTAGTGACCTCCGATCATACCCCCGTAGTGATTAATGACAGCATAGAGGTCATAGATTGGCGGCTGCTGCATGTCATCCTTCTGACCAATACAGAACTTACTGAGGTCCAGGTTCCTGAAAGACAAGAAAACATGCAGTGAAAACCTTGTCGTATTTGAGGGAATTCAACCCAAGTCATCGAGTGGTGTGAAGGGTAGTTAAGGGTGTGATATATTAAAGGGATAGTTCACCCAAATTACACAATTATATATCGGTTTCTTACCCTGTAATCTATGGACACGGTATGACAGCAATCCATGCTTTGGTTTAGTTTCCCTGGCACCATTTCCACATGCTAACATTTTAGCATTTGTGGCACAAATCCCATTCAAGTCATGGGACAGATATGAGCATTTGTTTATGCATAATGTTCAAATAATCTCTCCACAATCAATGAGACACTTTTGGATGATTTAGACATGAGCAAAAAATGCTAGTAGCAGTCCCACGGCTTGAATGGGATTCGTGTCACAAATGCTAAAATGTTAGCACGTGGAAACGGTGCCAGGGAAACTGAACCAAAGCATGGATTGCTGTCATACCTTGTCCATAGACTGCTTACAGGGAAAGGATATCAATATCTTGGAATTTTAACTGATGGCCTCTTAAATTGCATATTCAACAACGTACAAAAAAAATTGAAGCTGAAATTGGGATTTTATGTTAGGAATAAGGCCTATTTTTATTTTGTTGCCAGAAGGAGGCTCGTATCAGCTACATTTATGCCTTTACTAGACTATGGGGATATTTTATATACGAATGCTTCCGCTCAGTGTTTGAGATCAATTGACACTCTTTACCATGGCACTTTGAGATTTATTTTAAACTGCAAAACCCTTACGTACCACAGCACTTCGTATACCAGGGTTGGCTGGCCTTCTCTCGTAGGCTCAGTCACTGGTATACTTTTATTTACAAAGCTATTTTGGGTTTACTACATTTTTATTGTTCAGAAATATGGTGGGTACTCTCTTCGTTCTCTGGACTTTATCCTGCTAACTGTTCCAAATGTCTGAACTGAATTTGGTAAAAGGGCTTTTATGTACTCTGCGCCATCGTCTTGTAAAACCTTACAAAATACTTTTAAAATGGAAGAACTTGTCCCGATTGGTGTTTTTAAATCACTGATGAAGGATTTTGAGGCTGATTCCCTGACCTGTCAATGTTTTTAATTTGCTGTTTTATACTCTTGTGAATTCAATGGTTTTTACTAGATTACTTGTAGTTTTTCATGTTGTCTGTCTGTAATCTTTTGTAATGACTTGGTGCTGCCTATCTTGGCCAGGGCGCTCTTGAAAAATATATTTTAATCTCAATGAGCCCTTCCTGGTTAAATAAAGGTTAAATAAAATAAATAAAAAAGGAAACCAATGAGTCATTTTGTTATTTGGGTGAACTGACCCTTAACGTCTGTGTATGTCATTTTTACCTGACAGGGAAGTCGACCATGTCGTTGATCTTGTCCCTCCAAATGAAGCTGCGGAAGGAGAAGCGCTTGAGCTGGATGATGAGGACGTTGGGCAGACGCCACAGCAGCAGCTGCTTGGAGGCTTCCCTGTGCTGCTGGCACTTTGGACAGTACCTGAGAGAGAGAGAGAGAGAGAGAGAGAGAGAGAGAGAGAGAGAGAGGAGCGGGAGAGTTCCTGTTAGCTTTGTAATCCATCAAAACAATTGCGAAATCAGTAAGAGAACAATGTTAACTGTGCAACATTGCTTTATGTGACTGTAGGGCCACATTTGAGTATGTGCACGTGTTAGTGTATGTTGAAGGCTATGTTGATATGTGTGTGTTGTTCCTACCATGCCTCCTCTGGTGCCAGCACCTCAGGCCTAGTGAAGAGGTTAAGGCACTGCTCCAGGGTGAAGTGTCCAGCCCTGGCCGTCTCACTGACCGACCCAGGGTCCTCCTTAAAGTCCAGCTCCTTGGACCGGACCAGCACATACTCCTTGAGACGCTCGTTGTTCTTCCACACTAGTGCCAAGGTGGATTCGTCAGGGAGGTCCAGAACAGCCTCTTCTGGAGGAGGGAAAGACATGACAAACACTGAAAAATACATATTGTAAAAGGAATAATGTTGAATAATACAACGTCAAGTTAACATTTTAATAAGCCAACAGGGACAGGCAAAAGACAAGTCAAGGACAATAATCCAGATAGCTGGGGCAAAGGTACTGGACGGCAGGCAGAAAAGGTTAAACAGGAACAATCATGAGACAGGAACAGGGGGAAAACCGCTGGTAGGCTTTACAAAACAAAACGAACTGGCAACAGACAGAACACAGGTATAAATACACAGGGGTTAATGGGGAAGATGGGTGACACCTGGAGGGGGGTGGAGACAATACCAAAGATAGGTGAAACAGATCAGGGTGTGACAGTAACCCCCCTCTCCTACCTGGGGGCATACCTGGTTGACCGGGGTGTCCCTGGTGGGGACCCAGCACCTCTCCTCCGGGCCATAACTCTCCCAGTCAACCAGGTACTGAAAATCCCTGCCCTGAGGTCAGGGATAGGATAAAGTAATCCTTCTCACCCCCCCCTTAAAAGATTTAGATGCACTATTGAAAAGTGGCTGTTCCACTGGATGTCATAAGGTGAATGCACCAATTTGTAAGTCGCTCTGGATAAGAGCGTCTGCTAAATGACTTAAATGTAAATGTAAATGAATAATACCCAGCAGATCAATGCGTTTCTGCTTTGTCTTACATTAGGGGTAAAGGATGGGTATGGGATAGTGACCTATCAGGCCCTTGTCTTACCCCTTTCCTCCAGTTTCTGCTCCTTGCTGTTGGAGTCGAGCATGGAGATGTAGAACTGAGAAGCGTGGCTGGACGCAGATTCTGATGGTTGCTGGTAGCCTGTCACTGCAGCTAGACACACAAACAGTAGAAAACAGTCACAAATCACAGAGTGACGGGATTAAACAATGAAAGATATCTATGGTCAGGTGAAAAATCGCATGGAAAAAGTGGAAGTTAAAAACAATATTATCGATAACTCAATGACAGACTATGCTTGCCTTTACCTTCTGGCCTGACAGCCTTCTCACAGGAGGTCTCCTTTTCTCCCTCGGGGTCCTGGGAGCAGGAGGAGGGCTCAGAGAAGCCAGAGTCTATGGTGCGGGTGGAGAGGGCGTCTGGATCTCCGGCTGGGTGTGCTGAAGCCTGGGCTGTTTCTAATGGAGACTCAGGGACCAGAAAGGGGCTCTCCTGATCAGAGTCCCCCACCCCACCGCCCCTAGCTTCATCCCCTGGCCCCACACCATCAGGGGTCTCTGCTGGAGGGGGGAGGTCAACACGGCACTGGGTGCCCTCTGGGGACGTTCTGCCAGACTGAAAGGGAGGCTGGAACACGTTCACTGAATACCTACACAGAGAGATGGGGAAAGGGGTGTGAACATAGGAATCAGTTACAGTCCAACAATGACAAAATTAGCATGCTGTATTGACTAGGGATGTGACAAATTGTAAAATGTTCATGTTTAAACTGCCATTTTTGCATTATTTAACCACCGAGAGTTGACCTCCATGACCCCGCTGAAATCTAATTGGCATAATAAAAATGTCCTTCAAAATGTCTGATTAAGCTAGAGGTATGTTTTTGTATGGGCTCATCTAAAAACGGTACCGCCAATCAAAATAAATCAAATTTTATTTGTCACATACACATGGTTAGCAGATGTTAATGCGAGTCTAGCGAAATGCTTGTGCTTCTAGTTCTGACAATGCAGTAATAACCAACAAGTAATCTAGCTAACAATTCCAAAACTACTACCTTATAGACACAAGTGTAAGGGGATAAAGAATATGTACATAAAGATATATGAATGAGTGATGGTACAGAGCAGCATAGGCAAGATACAGTAGATGGTATCGAGTACAGTATATACATATAAGATGAGTATGTAAACAAAGTGGCATAGTTAAAGTGGCTAGTGATACATGTATTACATAAGGATGCAGTAGATTATATAGAGTACAGTATATACGTATACATATGAGATGAATAATGTAGGGTATGTAAACATTATATTAGGTAGCATTGTTTAAATAATATAATATAATAATAGTCAAGGAACCATTGTTTAAAGTGGCTAGTGATATATTTTACATCATTTCCCATCAATTCCCATTATTAAAGTGGCTGGAGTTGAGTCAGTGTGTTGGCAGCAGCCACTCAATGTTAGTGGTGGCAGTTTAACAGTCTGATGGCCTTGAGATAGAAGCTGTTTTTCAGTCTCTCGGTCCCAGCTTTGATGCACCTGTACCGACCTTGCCTTCTGGATGATAACGGGGTGAACAGGCAGTGGCTCGGGTGGTTGTTGTCCTTGATGATCTTTATGGCCTTCCTGTGACATCGGGTGGTGTAGGTGTCCTGGAGGGCAGGTATTTTGCCCCCAGTGATGCGTTGTGCAGACCTCACTACCCTCTGGAGAGCCTTACGGTTGTAGGCGGAGCAGTTGCCGTACCAGGCGTTGATACAGCCCGCCAGGATGCTCTCGATTGTGCATCTGTAGAAGTTTGTGAGTGCTTTTGGTGACAAGCCGAATTTCTTCAGCCTCCTGAGGTTCACGATGCTGTCTGTGTGAGTGGACCAATTCAGTTTGTCTGTGATGTGTATGCCGAGGAACTTAAAACTTGCTACCCTCTCCACTACTGTTCCATCGATGTGGATAGGGGGGTGTTCCCTCTGCTGTTTCCTGAAGTCCACAATCATCTCCTTAGTTTTGTTGACGTTGAGTGTGAGGTTATTTTCCTGACACCACACTCCGAGGGCCCTCACCTCCTCCCTGTAGGCCATCTCGTCGTTGTTGGTAATCAAGCCTACCACTGTTGTGTCGTCCGCAAACTTGATGATTGAGTTGGAGGCGTGCTTGGCCACGCAGTCGAGGGTGAACAGGGAGTACAGGAGAGGGCTCAGAACGCACCCTTGTGGGGCCCCAGTGTTGAGGATCAGCAGGGTGGAGATGTTGTTGCCTACCCTCACCACCTGGGGGTGGCCCGTCAGGAAGCTTGATGATGAGCTTGGAGGGTACTATGGTGTTGAATGCCGAGCTGAAGTCGATGAACAGCATTCTCACATAGGTATTCCTCTTGTCCAGATGGGTTAGGGCAGTGTGCAGTGTGATTGAGATTGCATCGTCTGTGGACCTATTTGGGCGGTAAGCAAATTGGAGTGGATCTAGGTTATCAGGTAGGGTGGAGGTGATATGGTCCTTGACTAGTCTCTCAAAGCACTTCATGATGACGGAAGTGAGTGCTTGTCGTTTAGCTCAGTTACCTTAGCTTTCTTGGGAACAGGAACAATGGTGGCCCTCTTGAAGCATGTGGGAACAGCAGACTGGTATAGGGATTGATTGAATATGTCCGTAAACACACCGGCCAGCTGGTCTGCGCATGCTCTGAGGGCGCGGCTGGGGATGCCGTCTGCGCCTGCAGCATTGCGAGGGTTAACACGTTAAATGTCTTACTCACCTCTGCGGCAGTGAAGGAGAGTCCGCATATTTCCGTTGCAGGCCGTGTCAGTGGCACTGTATTGTCCTCAAAGCGGGCAAAAATTATATTATTATTTAGTCTGCCTGGGAGCAAGACATCCTGGTCCGTGACTGGGCTGGTTTTCTTTTTGTAATCCGTGATTGACTGTAGACCCTGCCACATGCCTCTTGTGTCTGAGCCGTTGAATTGAGATTCTACTTTGTCTCTGTACTGACGCTTAGCTTGTTTGATAGCCTTGCGGAGGGAATAGCTGCACTGTTTGTATTCGGTCATGTTACCAGTCACCTTGCCCTGATTAAAAGCAGTGGTTCGTGCTTTCAGTTTCACGCGAATGCTGCCATCAATCCACGGTTTCTGGTTAGGGAATGTTTTTATCGTTGCTATGGGAACGACATATTCAACGCACGTTCTAATGAACTCGCACACCGAATCAGCGTATTCGTCAATGTTGTTATCTGACGCAATACGAAACATATCCCAGTCCACGTGATGGTAGCAGTCTTGGAGTGTGGAGTCAGCTTGGTCGGACCAGCGTTGGACAGACCTCAGCGTGAGAGCTTATTTTTTAGTTTCTGTCTGTAGGCAGGGATCAACAAAATGGAGTCGTGGTCAGCTTTTCCGAAAGGAGGGCGAGGCAGGGCCTTATATGCGTCGCGGAAGTTAGAGTAACAATGATCCAAGGTTTTTCCACCCCTGGTTGCGCAATCGATATGCTGATAAAATTTAGGTTTTTTAACAAGGCTAATCTGAAAACAAGACTCCCAATCAACCTCTGTCTGCAGCGTCCGAACAGTTTGGCTACACACTAATAAGACCCCTCTATGCAAATCTGAGACTGATGAACGCGCGTATATGACTATTGTTTTGCTTTAGGACCCCCAAAGTCTCACAAAACTCATCTGTAGGTAGCCCGGTACCACGGCTTACAAAGGGAAAACCAGCCTCGTTGCGGACTCCGACGTCTTCCTCCTGGACAAGCCAAACACATTCTTTGCCCGCTTTGATGAAAACACAGTGCCACCAACGCGGCCCGCTCCCGAGGACTGTGGGCTGTCATTCTCCGTGGCCGACTTAAGTAAGCCATCGGAGTGTTTAGGGACATATTCAATCTCTTCCTATCCCAGTCTGCTGTCCCCACTTCAAAATGTCCACCACTGTTCCTGTAACCAAGAAAGCAAAGGTAACTCAACTAAATGACTATCGCCCCATAGTACTCACCTCTGCCATCATGAAGTGCTTTGAAAGGCAAGGATCATATCACCTCTACCTTATTCCATAGACCCACTTCAATTTGCATACCGCCCCAATAGATCCAAAGACTACGCAATCGCCATCACACTGCACTATCCCATCTGGACAAGAATGCTGTTCATGGACTACAGCTTAGCATTCAACACCATACTACCATCCAAGCTCATCATTAAGCTTGGGGCCCAAGGTCTGAACCCCGCCCTGCACAAATGGGTCCTGGACTTCCTGACGGGGCACCCCTAGGTGTTGAAGGTTGGAAACAACACCTCCACTTCTCTGATCCTCAACACAGGTACCCCCTCCTGTACTCCCTGTTCACCCATTACTGCGTGGCCAAGCACACCTCCAACTCCATCGTCAAGTATGCAGACGACACAACAGTAGCAGGCCTGTTTCCAACAATGACGAGACAGCCTACAGGGAGGAGGTGAGGGCCCTGGGAGTGTAGTGCCAGGAAAATAACCTCTCACTCAACAGCAACAAAACAGCAGAGGGAGCACCCCCCTGTCCACATCGATGGGAACGCAGTGGAAAATGTGGAACGCTTCCGTGGCGTACACATCGCTGACAATCTGAAATGGTCCACTCACACAAACAGTGTGGTAAAGAACGCACAACAGCTCCTGTAACCTCTGGAGGCTGAAGAAATTCACCTTAGCCCCGAAGACCCTCACAAACTTTTACAGATGCACCATTGACGGCATCCTGTCGGCTGTATCACCACCTGTTACTGCAACTGCACTGCCTGCAACCACAAGGTTCTGCAGAGGGTGGTGCGTCTGTCCAACGCATCACCGGGGGCAAACTACCTGCAGCACCCGATGTCACAGGAAGCCAAAAAAGATCAACCACTCGAGTCACTGCCTTCTCACCCAGAAGGCGAGGTCAGAACAGGTGCATAAAAGCTGGAGCAAAGAGACTGAAAAACAGCTCCTATCTTAAGCCCATCAGTGTTAAATAGCCATCACTAGCCAGCTACCAACCAGTTACTCAACCCTGCACCTTTAAGGATACTGCCCTAAGTATATAGACATGGAATCACTGGTCACTTTAATAATGTTTACATACGGTTTTACGCCTTCATATGCATTTACTGTATTCTAGTCAATGCCACTCCAATATTACTCATCCTAATATTTATGCATTTCTTAATTCATGTTTTTGTCTTTTACTTTGAGATGTGTATTGTTCGATACTACTGCACTGTTGGAGCTTGGAACACAAGCGCTTGCTATATCTGCAATAAAACCTGCTGAATATGTGTATGTGACCAATAACATTTTATATGGATTTACTAGTTTAAACATTTAATGGAAGTATATATGGAAGTAGTTTGGTGCCAAAACAATTGGTTAAATATGGAATAGAAAATTAACAAATTCCAGACAATTAAAAAAATATATTTATTTTTGTTTATATACACTAGAATAAAAAGTTTGGACACAACTACTCATTCAAGGGTTTTTCAATATTTTTTCTACATTGTAGAATAATAGTGAAGACATCAAAACTATGAAATAAAAAAATCATGTAGTGACCAAAAAAAAGTTAGATATAAATATTTTATATTTATTTATATTTATTTTCCACCATAATTTGCAAATAAATGTATTAAAAATCCTACAATGTGATTTTCTGGATTTGTTCTTCTCATTTTGTCTGTCATAGTTGAAGTGTACCTATAATGAAAATTACAGGCCTCTGATCTTTCTAAGTGGGAGAACTTGCACAATTGGTGGCTGACTAAATACTGTTTTGCCCCACTGAAGGCAGACTCCGAGGCTTTAAAAAATATATAGTGTCATTTTGTGTAAATATATGCAAAATATGCATCAGTCATACATGAAGTGTTTTTTAAATAATTCCACGTAATGACAATATTTTGATAAAATGATCTGTAAAAGCCTGACCATTGATTGTCTTATCACAAAAGCATTCTGCGTTAAATGTGTTAAAAACAGATTCCCATAATAAGCAAATTAGCGCATATTTAAGGACAGTTTGTCTCATTTGCATAAAACTTGTAATACAATAATATATTGTATTTGTGTATACTTTCAACTGGTAAAGATTCAGTCTGATGAGAGTAAAGAAAAAAAATCCCTATTAGCCTATGGTGCCTGGCCTTAACACTTTTTTGGTTACTACATAATTGAATGCGTGTTATTTCATAGTTTAAGTCTTCACTATTATTCTACAATGTATTGCCATACAGAACTTCAATGCTGTCGCTTCACTGTCTAACTCTCTGCCATTCTTCCAACTTAACGATGAAGTGCGGATCGCTTTCTATCCCTGGCAACTATTAACAACGATAACGTGCTTTCTATCCCTGGTAACTCATTTGAAAGATGCATATCTTCTCCTACTAACATACAGCATTGTTGTGTTAGGCATTTCTTACGATGTACATATGATGATAATCGGGACCTGTTAATGGTATTTTGCGATAACTGCACTTTAAATGTCACACGCCCAGTATTGGCATCTATATTTGATTTTATAAATCCATCGACTGGGGAGATCCCAGTGGTACCTTGAGTATCCTTCCAGCAGCTGGGACAGACGGGCATAGGTGAGTCTGGACTCAGGGACGCTGACCAGGAAAGGAAGCCCCACGTTCTCCATGTTGGGGTGACACAGACTCTTGTGGTTGGACCAGTGATTTTTCTGGCAAGCCCTGAAACATGAAGGAAAAAAGTTTGGTTTTTCATGAGTTACGAATCATTTAGGAGACAAAGGGAAATAGTTGTGAAATAGTTATCCTGTGTCATTGTGTTTTTATTGGTAGAGAAACTCAATTGCCTCGCAACATTAGTGCCAGCTGACATTTAGTGTGTTGACTCACTGATTGCAGTAGCCCACGCGGTAGCAGCGGGTGCAGCGTTTCAGCTTCTCCTCCTCTGAGAGGGGAGGCTTCAGGCAGGCAGCACACTTCGAGATGGGGATACTGGGGACCTGAGGCCTCTGGAGGGGGGACAGACACACAGATGTGACTTAAACACAGATACTAGGTACTTCTGTCATAGTTCCGTATGGTTTAAAATAGGAAGGCTAGGGAATTGAAGGTTCCGTCTACCTGCTGGACTCTGAGCACCACCACCCTCTCCTTGGCCAGCTCCTTAGATAGCACCTCAAAGCAGAAGAGCATGTCTGAGGAGGAGACCGTGTCCAGGGAGTGGGAGGGGAGGAAAATCCTGTGGAAGCGACTCTTCACCACCTCTGCCAGTCTCAGGTTCTCTGCCTTGATCCTCACACTCCGAGAGATCGACTCCAGGACCTCGGCTGTACTCGAGTTCTCTTTACTCACACTCACCAGGAACTGACACACACAAGGTACGAGAATCAGAGTAAAAAGAGAATAATTCAATAAATCTGTAAAATAAAATAAACTGAAACCATCTGAACAAAACAAACATCTCATCTTACCTTGATGGGTTTCTTATGAGGCTCTTTAGCAAAGTAGAACACGGTGAGGACCTTCTGCTTCTGGGGCAGGGGCACAGGCAGGTAGAGGAAGGGGTCAAAAGTAATGGAAACCTTGAGAGAGGGAGAGGAGAAAGACATTTGACCTTTACAAAACATACAGGTCAGAACAGTAGCACTGTGAATCAGATTACTGAGTTTTAGTGCTCCCTATCGCACCACTGAAGAAATAAGTTAGTTCCACTCTGCCACACAGCCAGCCATCCACACAGTAAATGCTTCTGATGGGTCCATTTCCTCTATTATTAAATCAAGTTTTCCTGCATCTCAGCCTGACAGCCAGGCCCCCCGAGTCTCTCATTATCTGCATCATATTGAAACTGCCATTATCACGGTGCCTTTGGAGCAGACATGGCTAAAACAGTCAGGGTATGTATTCAGGAGTGGACGGTCGCAGCAACAGAGGTACTATAGTATCATCCCTGTGAGTTTGAGTGATGTATTCTAAGACTAACAAAAAAAATCCCATCTCCAGCCTCAATACGAAACACACTTCAATACAAACACCTAGATATGTTCAGACAGGTGAGTGTTGCTTGGGAATTGCAATAATTCCTCTGTCTCTTACCTTGGAGCACATAGGGCAGACAAGCTTGGACTTGTACTGGCCCTGGAAGAGGTCCACAATGAACGAATCGTTCCTCATCTTGTGCCTCTGCCACGCCTCCTCCGCCACCACCTATTACGTCACAACCACAGCATCATGTCATTTTCCAGGACAATTGAAACCAAGGGAAGAGTGACACAGCAGTCATCAATGTGGATATGCGAATGGTGCTGCTCGAACCTCTATTTCACCCACCTCGTCCAGCCGTCCGTCTGAGTCCACAGTCTCTGTGTAGGGCTTGTTCTGGATGCGGTTCAGGTCCTCATGGAGACCATCCAGGAGGAAGGCCATGAACTCTTGGGCATCGTGCTGGGCATAGCCTGTGAACTGGCTGGCCTTACTGGCCACGATCGCCTGGGGGATAAAAGACAAAACATCAAGTTGAGAAGACTAAAGGGAGAGGCTGTACTAAACCCGAATACTGCCAGTGTTAATCCATGTAGAAGGCATGATGGTGTGGTGGTTAAAATAACAGGAGGAGGTTAAAGATGGGACTCTCAAAAGAGTGGATTGTCACCTTTAACTTGGAGGGCTGGAAAGCATGGTGGGTACCCTTCCACAGAGCCCGCAGCAACACAGCGAACCCGATGGCCAACCGACCACCCGTCCCCAATGGGTTATTACAGTTGATCTCAGTTTCAAACGCCCGGTCTGCACATAGGGGTAAGAGAACACAGTTCATTGTTTAATATCAATATACAGCAACAGATACTAGCTCCATATACACATTACAAGAGATATATTTCATAAAAGTAAAATGTGATCAACTTAAAGAATGAAGAGTAGGGAAGACTGACCATGAAAGTAGTCCCTGAGTTCACGGGTGTTGGACAGAGACTGGATGACGCTGTTCATGAAGCATGTGTTGCCCAGGTTGACCAGGCCTGTGAAGCCTGGCACACACACCTTCTCTTCCTCCTCCTCCACAACACTGCGCTCGCTGCCAGCAGGAGGTGCGTGGGTCATGGGCTGGACCATACACGTGGGCTTGGGCTGAGGGGGAGAGGCCGAGAAACAAAGGGATGAAATACCAACCTTCAAGGCTCAAAGGATGATAAAGCGTGATAAAGAAAACAAATTCCTTCCACCTACTCTTTTCCAAATCACCACCTCAATCATTTCAAACAGTTTCCCTTTTTGGCCCATTCTCTCACCATCTCGTCCAACTCACCGTGACTGCAAGCTCCTGTTTGATAGGGGCATGGTCTGAGACGGTACGGGCGGACACATTGTCCAGGCCGCCGTCTTCTGCCCGGGGGGGCTCCTCCTTGGCAGGGAGGGTGTGCTGGCTGCTGCCCGGCTGACTAGTCTGAGATGACGGCCCGGAGGGCACAGCAACCTTGGCGCCCCCCACTGCACCTTAAACAGAGGGGGATGGAGCTTGTGGTCAACGACAAACGACTGTCAGGACCAAGAGAAGAACAATTGCATACGGCCGATGAACTGAGTATTCATTCATCGAAGTACAAACATTATATTGTCTGCTTGCTGTGTATAGATAAGAGCAACTTGTACAAGTACCACCAACTGCATCTAGGCCTACTAGTATTGTAAACTATATCAAAAGATACCAGTGCCAGCACAACAACAGATATTAGAAGGACATAGAGCAACACTGCAGTGCCTAGGCTAAGACACCCAGAGACCCGTTGGGTTGGGAGAGCAGCAGACGGGACTGAGGCACACATATTGAGTTACTGGATTAGTTTCAGTGCTCAGATTCCTGTCTGGAAGTGCCGTCTTGAGTGTACACACCCACACGCAGTCAGGCATGGCACACATACCCATATACACACACAAGGTCCACACACAAATCCTGGTATCAACCCTCCCATGTAATTCACATGCTTACAGACATATCAGGATTAGCCTTAATGATTTACTAGAATATTGGTTAAATTGAAAACATATCCGTGTGCTTTCCAAAACAGCGATATAAAGTAAGTCAGTGAATACATTTGTGTGGAAGTAATTTTGTAACATAAAGTACTGTAAGTCAGTGAATACATGTGTGTGAAAGTAACTGTGTAATGTTTATAAGGGATGCTGTATTTCAAACTGTGTGATAGCTAGTGTAATAGATGTGTGTATCGTGGTTGCAGTGTGCAGTAGAAGCCAGGCAGCAGGAAGACCTTGTGTAGCGGGGGCCTCTAGGCCCCCCCAGCGCTGGCTGTGTCTCTTCTTCAGAGTGATGTCTATCCGGGACGGGGTGAAGGAGTACGTAGACTGCTCAGGCTGGATGAGGTTCCTGCAACATTGGATCACCGCTTGTGAAAGTCATGATCTCATTGAGAGCCAAGGGCCCAATTCACATATCAATAGAAACTCCACACACCAAATTCAACTTAAGTCTTACCTGAGTTTGACTTGCCACTTAAAAACTGTATTCGCTCCACAGTCCGCATGAAGGCGCAAGAAATTTGCATCGCTGTTAGAAAGGGAAGATAATTCAGTAAACCAGAAATGCCACTAAAATCCCATTAAGTTTGCAAAGGCCACCGAGGTGAAAAGTCAGAAGGACCAATTTACCTGGTCTGGAAGAGGAGGGTGAAGTCCTGTTCCCTGAAGATCACCCTGGCCGTCTCTCTGCAGATGCTCTTCATGTAAACGTTGACCACCATTAGGTCTGTGCCTTTCTCGTACGAGTCGTTCTTCACAAAATTGAGGTTCACCATTGGCTCTGGAACTGCTAAAAGATAACCGCAGGCAGGCTACGTTTCAGATCACTTCGGACCTCAAACCTCAGTGCAGAATTTATCCTCTCTGCAACTGATCTGTCTATTTCACTTACAAACCACAGTTCTATAGTCATCTTCTGCCTAGAGCTATCCTGACAAAAAGCACATTTGTGAAATCATATTTGTGAAATACCAGTTTCCTTTTGACCCCAGTCTACTGACCTTCCAGCTGCTTAATCTCCAGAGGTTCCTCTTTAGACTGGTCCTTCTTCTCCTCCTCTGTACTGCTGGTGAACTCTGCCTGCTTGCTTGGTGTTGCAGTCACAGGCTCCCCTGATCCTGACTGCTGGGTTGGTGTTAGAGTGGCCTGGTCAGCCCCATCCTTGGACTTTCTCACTACAGTAGAGGATTCGGTCCTCTCAGCCTCAGCCTCCCCTTGCCTCTCTGTTCTGTTTGTGGAGTCTTCAGCCTTGTGGCTGCTCACAGCACTGGACACAGTGGCTGACGGTATGCGTTCCTCTCCTGCCCGAGCATTGAAATTAGACTCTGGGGACTTCTCCAGCTGAAACAAGAATGGGCTTTACAAATCAGATCGAGAGCAGCAGATACTCAAACACATTTGAACCCACACAGTACTCGGTGCCTGATAAGATGCTACAGTTTAGAGAAACGGGGACTAACCTGAACTTTCATCTCCTGCTGTGTGTGGCTGACGGTTATCTCTGGTGTTGTACACTCATGACCGTTGCCTAGCCTCTCAGCACGATTGTCACCAGCTGTATACGTCTGGGGGTCCCGGCCAGTGGGAGTAGGGGTGTGCGGTTTCCCATTGGCTGTGGACTTGGGGTGTGTATCCCTGGGTGTCTGTGAAGTATGGTCCTTGGAGGGACAGACTGTGCGCTTGGCACTAGGCTCCTGAAGCAGGTCCCCTTTACTGAGAGGCTTGGTCTCATCTTCTGCAGCCTTCACCCCAGATTCTGGTCTGTCTGTTGCTGGTTTGTTCTTCATGGTGCGTTTGACACCTCGCTCAACTTTGCCACGTCTCTGTTCGCTCTGTGCCGGCGGAGCAGACGGCTGGGTGGACAGTTTGAGCTTGTCTGCCGTCTCAGGGACAGATTTCTCTGGCTTTACCGCAGGCGGTGGTTTCTGCTCTTTGCCGTTCTTGGCTTGCACGTTCACAGGCTCCTTCTCCTTTTTAGTTTGCTACAGGGAGAAGAGACAAAGTAGGTTTTTTTTGGTACGCATTTATTTTGAAATTGTGTTGAAACCGTCGCAAGGGATAGGCAATAGGCACGTTTAAGGTTGGCAGCTGATGCTTTTCAGTGAAAGAACCATAAAGCTAAATGACAGGAAGGAGACAAGGAGGCAGGGAGGGCAGCAGGCAGACTCACCTTAAGGGAGGGCCAGGAGTGAAAGGGGATCTTCTTGTGCATGACCAAAAGCAGGAAGCCATACTTCTCTTTGTACTGCACTTTGCTGCAGGAGCCCTCAATCTCCTCATGCAGGTGACAGTCCCACTGGCCCCCATCTGAAGAGAGAGCAGTGGGCCATCAGACTTGTGCTAATGCCACGCAAGCACACACAGCTCAAACACACACACGTAAAAACACTAAAAGAATCATTCAAACACCATCTTAACACACGCAGACAGGTACACTGCCTTGCACAAGTATTCATCCCCATTTGTGTTTTTCCTATTTTGTTGCATTACAACCTGTAATTTAATCAGATTTCATGTAATGGACATACACAAAATAGTCCAAATTGGTGAAGTGAAATCTTTTTTAAATTACATTTTTTTAAATTCTATTTTTTTTTTTAAACAGTGGTGTGTGCATATGTATTCACCCCTTTGCTATGAAGCCCCTAAATAAGATCTGGTGCAACCAATTACCTTCAGAAGTGACATAATTAGTTAAATAAAGTCCACCTGTGTGCAATCTAGGTGTCACATGATCTGTCACGTGATCTCAGTATATATACACCTGTTCTGAAAGGCCCCAGAGGGCATTAATCAGAGGCAACAAAGAGCCCAAAGATAACCCTGAAGGAGCTGCAAAGCTCCACAGCGGAGATTGGAGTATCTGTTCATAGGACCACTTTAAGCCGCACACTCCACAGAGCTGGGCTTTACGGAAGAGTGGCCAGACAAAAGCCATTGCTTAAAAAGAAAAATAAGCAAACACGTTTGGTGTTCGCCAAAAGCCATGTGGGAGACTCCCCGAACATATGGAAGAAGGTACTCTGGTCAGATGAGACCAAAATTTAGCTTTTTGGCCATCAAGGAAAATGCTTTGTCTGGCACAAACCCAACACCTCTCATCACCCCGAGAACCATATCCCCACAGTGAAGCATGATGGTGGCAGCGTCATGCTGTGGGGATGTTTTCATCGTCAGGGACTGGGAAACTGGTCAGAATAGGAGTGATGGATGGCGCTAAATACAGGGACATTCTTGAGGTAAACCTGTTTCAGTCTTCCACAGATTTGAGACTGGGATGGAGGTTCACCTTCCAGCAAGACAATGACCCAAAGCATACTGCTAAAGGAACACTTGATTGGTTCAAGGGGAAACAATTCAAATGTATTTAAGCCCAGACCTCAATCCAATTGAGAATCTGTGCTATGACTTAAAGATGGCTGTACACAAGCGGAACCCATCCAACTTGAAGGAGCTGGAGCAGTTTTGAAGAAGGGGCAAAAATCCCAGTGGCTAGATGTGCCAAGCTTATAGAGACATACGCCAAGAGACTTGCAGCTGTAATTGCTGCAAAAGGTGGCTCTACAAAGTATGGACTTTGAGGGGGCGAATAGTTATGCATGCTTAAGTAGTTTGTCTTATTTCTTATTTTGCATCTTCAAAGTGGTAGGCATGTTCTGTGAATCAAATGATAAAGCCCCCCCCCCAAAAAATAATGTTTTATTTGAATTCCAGGTTGGAAGGGAACAAAATAGGAAAAATGCCAAATGGGGGTGAACACTTTCGCAAGCCACTGTCTTACATGTACAATCGTCACATACACTTAAGCAGAACACATGTAAGCGGCCTAGTTAGTTTCAGATGTGTGTTTGTATAGCTTGTTATCTCACCTGGGAAACAGGCCTGACAGTCTGTGTCAGTGAAGGTAGTGGTGACGTCCTCCACACTCTGAACCCCCTCTCCACAGCGCAGCCTCACTGTCACCTCATTCGCATTCTGCTTCCAGTCCACAAACACATCTACACAGCACCGAGCAGACAGAAAAATCTATCAGCGGAATAATTGCACACTCAGCATATCAGAGAGCACCTTCAAAATAGATTCTGTAAGAACAGCATGTGCTGTGACTGTGCTCAGCAAGTAAACAAATCAAAACGCAAGTCAGCCTACAATGGTCTACAACAGATGAAGAGACTTTGTTGGAGGACTACATCGATACCTTTACAATTACCACTAGATCAAGATGAAAGTAATTTATTCCTCAGAGAAAAGACTCCTAAATATACTGCATGTACACAAGAGACGGATCTACAGAAATGCACACAACACTGAATCAACTTCTTGGGACAATATAGGCCTTAGACAAAGAGGAACTTACTACTAAATAGTAAACTAAGCCTTAAAGATGCTGCCGCCGCCCCCCCCAAATGACAGCTGGTCAAAACACTCAAAATAAGATTTGAATAAGCATCTTTCTGGCAACGACAAACCGGAATCAGAAATCACGACAAACATTGGAAATGCCTTGGCTTGTCTACACTGTACCTTTCGTCATATTGAAGCTAGAGTGCCGTCGGTCATGCATGTGCCATGTATGAGTTCAATTCAGTCCAAGGTGCTCACGTTCACCACTATTACAGACTATGCCTTGTTTATTCTCCCTCTCTATGGCTCACACACACACACACACACACACACACACACACACACTCTCTCTCCCTCACGCTCTCTCACACACACAGCTGCTGTAAATAAAAAGGTCACAGGCAACACCAAACCCTCTACAGCTGAGCTCCTAGTCGGGTTGTATTCCATGTGACACCCTCTCCCTAAACTCTGCTACGGTCCACTATGAGATCACTGTAGCATTGACATTTTTTGTTCTAATTTGAACTGCCAACCCACTTTACCAATTGGCTAGTCTGTGGTGTCATTTGTATTTTCTGTACATTTTTGAATGGCCTGTCACTGATTATCAGGGCCTGTCTACCAGCCACAGTGGTAGCTAGGTTTTTTACCAAGAAAAAAAATATTTTTCAAACTAGAAAAAATATATATACATATATATATATTTTTAAAGGAGGAGCAGGCTTAGTAACGTTTCTAAAACAAGGAATGTATTACGAATAAGAAGTTATATGGTATATTGCTCAATTTAATATTTTGTGAACCGAGTCTTTTAGACAAAATATCAGACAAATGTTCAGCCGCCCCTTTAAGGTTACCATGATACCGGGGCCACTCCGGCAGTGTAGGATTATATTTAGAGAGTTTTAGACTCCTCCAGCGACTTTTAATGGTATATGATTCTTGCGACAAATTCAGCTACTTTTCAGCAGACCCGGAGCCAGAACGAATCTACCAATCTGTGTGGCAGTTATGAAGCACTAGCCCCTGCCATATGAACACACTGATACACTGCGATCCATTCATTGGTGGCTAAAGAAATTAACATATAACCCAGAGATACACTTACTGCTGCATTGGCCTATAGGCTATAACTTCTATAATCAACTAAGTAAAATACATAAGCCGAAAGCCGACTAATAAAAACCGTTAAAAAAATTACCTGGGAAAAAAATATATACTATTTTCCGCCTGTCTGCCTCCCTTTCCGTCGGTTTAGCTATTGGTAGTGAAGTTCAACATGGTATTAAATCACCACAGGATCCAGCCAAAAGCGGTGCTAACGAACTTTCAACATTGTATCAACTAACCTATTCCGGGTCCTCAAAGTTTCCTGCGCCAGTGAGCTCAGGACAGAAAGCTGTTTTATGACATTTCCACTGGATATTAGCGGATAGCGGATATCATTGAAAAATAGTTGGTAACACTGCACTTTAGTCATCACGTGTCTGTGAAAATCTGACTAGTAGATGTCAACGACATCTTCACCAGCAGTGGAAGCAAACTCAAATGCAACCTAACTTGTGATTAAAAAGTAGATATACAAGAACATAAGGATAAGGTCTCACTTGAGTAGGTTTCCAACTTATACGCCTGTGCGCATTGGTTCTAAAAACAAATGGTTTAGCACTTCACTCACAGTGAGCACATCCCCCCCCAAACAGTCAGTGTTGCTGTGCGAGGTGGGATACAACAGTAGGATTCATATTTCTTAGTGCATTTACCAGATATGAAACAAAATGTCAGAAACTTTGAAAACAGCTACTGCTGCTATGAAATCACAACTCTCACATGTGACCATACTTGACTTTTAAAATGTTATTGAAATGTATTCAAATGCTTGCACTCCAGACCTGTCAACGTGGCTGGTGAATAAGATATTCTTACCCGCCAATGACAAAATCAACCCGTGAGTGGCAGGTGTTCATTTTAGGCCCAGCTTACTATGCACATAGTGCCAGATAGAAAGTAATACAAGTGTTACTCCAAGAACATGACAGAAATAGGGAATGTGCTTGGTGAGAATCAGTGAATGGCATACACCGGCTATTCTCAACCTGGGGTACGCGCAATGCCGTACCTTGTCAAATAATTATCACGCAATCACATTAACCGTTACTCTCTCACTCTTGCACAGACGTTTAGAAACATGACAATTTGAAAAATAAGCCACGGGAGTTTTTTGAGCGAGAATTTAGACGACTTTCATGGTGGTAAAACAAATCTAATTGTATTGGTCACATACACGTTTAGCAGATGTTAATGCAAGTGTAGCTAAATGCTTGTGCTTCTAGTTCCGAGTGCGCAGTAAAAATCTAACAAGTAATCTAAGAATTTCACAACAACTACCGTATACACACACAAGTGTAAAGGAATGAATAATATGTACATATAAATATATGGATGAGCGATGGCCGTGCGGCATAGGCAAGATGCAGTAGATGGTTTAGAGTACAGTATATACATATGAGATGAGTAATGGGTATGTAAATATTATATAAAGTGGCATTGTTAAAAGTGACTAGTTATACATTTATTACATCCAATTTTTTATTATTAAAGTGTCTAGAGATTTGAGTCAGTATGTCAGCAGCAGCCAACCAATGTTAGTGATGGCTGTTTAACAGTCTGATGGCCATGAGATAGAAGCTGTTCTTCAGTCTCTCAGTCCCAGCTTTGATGCACCTGTACTGACCTCTCCTTCTGGATGATAGCGGGGTGAACAGGCAGTGGCTCGGGCGGTTGTTGTCCTTGATGATCTTTTTGGCCTTCCTGTGACATCGGGTACTGTAGGTGTCCTGGAGGGCAGGTAATTTGCCCCGGGTGATGCGTTGTGCAGACCTCACTACCCTCTGGAGAGCCTTACGGTTGTGGGCGGAGCAGTTGCCGTACCAGGCGGTGATACAGCCAGACAGGATGCGCTTGATTGTGCATCTGTAATAGTTTGTGAGTGTTTTTGGTGGCAAGCCGAATTTCTTCAGCCTCCTGAGGTTGAAGAGGAGCTGTTGCGCCTTCAACACACCGTCTGTGTGGGTGGACCATTTCAGTTTGTCTGTGATGTGTACGCCGAGGAACTTTCCACCTTCTCTACTACTGTACCGTCGATGTAGATAGGGTGGTGCTCCCTCAGGGTGGTGCTCCCTCGGCTGTTTCCTGAAGTCCACGATCATCTCCTTTGTTTTGTTGACGTTGAGTGTGAGGTTATTTTCATGACACCACACTCCGAGGGCCCTCACCTCCTCTCTGTAGGCCGTCTCATCGTTGTTGATACCAAGCCTAAAAGCACGCAGTCATGGGTGAACAGGTAGTACAGGAGAGGGCTGAGAACGCACTCTTGTGTGGCCCCAGTGTTGAGGTTGAGCGGGATGGAGATGTTTCCTAGACTCACCACCTGGGGGCGGCCCGCCAGAAAGTCCAGGACCCAGTTGCACAGGGCGGGGTCGAGACTAGAGGTCGACCGATTAATCGGAACGGCCGATTTCAAGTTTTCATAATCGGAAATCTGTGTTTTGGACACCGATTTGGCAGATTGTTTATTTTATATCCTTTATTTAACTACGCAAGTGAGTTAACCTCTCTGCGCACGGAACCCGGTAGCGGGATGAAATTTGACAACATACGGTGATCGCTACATAAATAGTCATATTAAACATTCATGAAAATACAGGTGTCTCACATGTTTCGAAAGCCTAGAATCTAGCTAATCCAACTGCGTTGTCAGATTTAAAAAAGGATTGACTGCGAAGAATACGATGCGATTATCTGAGGATAGAGCCGCATAAAAAACAACTATTTCAACCAGCACAGGCGTAAAATCAAACTGCAATAAAATAAATTGTTTACCTTTGACGATCTTCCTCTGTTTGCAATCTCAATGCTCATTGTTACACAATGAATGGTCTTTTATTTGATCAAATCCATTTTTATAGCCTAACACAAAGTATTTTGTGAACCGCTTGTGTCGTGAATTCCGTCTCATTCCAATTGACAACAGACTCGAGGTAAATACACACAAAAAACAGTGACTTTTCCAGTCATGTTTGGTTTCATTGCAATCAATCATTGCAATTTCATTGCAATCAAACCTGATGGGTCATTTCGCGGGACGTATTGACTGAAAGAAAGCGATTTCAAGACAACAAGTCATGACATCATTGTGCACCAATGATTTGCCCGCTGTTTCGTTGATTGACTGTATTTTAACCCAATGACCACTGATCGTCTTAAAATCTAGCTGGGTAGATAGCCAATGAGCTGAGGTAAACAGCAATATGTAATGTTTATGTGTTGGAAGACCAACCCATGTAGTAAACTCCGGCGTAAAGAGGGTCATTCGCCATTGAAGTTTCATACCGGAAAGAGCAACGCATGTTGCGCACAGCATTGTTTTGGTAAAGCGCATATTCAGCTGTTTATATATCAATCAGTAAGGCGACTAAGTCAGGGAAAGCTAAATCTAAATCTAGATATACAGATGTACACACAATTTTAGAAGAAATTGATCGAGGACGATGAATTTAGCGATTCCCAAATGGAGGAATATTTTTTAACGGAGAGGACATCTTTTGGACTGGTAAATTATTCTCATGCTAATGCCGTTGTTTGAAATGAAATAATATAGAATATTATTTGTGAAATGAAATTGCCTATTTGAGGCTGTTGACTGGAGGGCAGGCCCACAACAATGGCCAAAGTGAAATGGAGACAGTAGATAGTTGATCTGTTGTAATATAATAAAGACAGTAGATCTAGCTGGTCTGTCATAATATAGAGACAGTAGATCTAGCTGAAATGTCATAATGTAAATGAGACAGTAGATCTAGCAGGTCTATAATAATATATTCAACATTATTTCCCCTGTACTCTATATATATCTGTTGATACAGGGCTCATATGTGAAACTATTCTAACTGAACATTTTCTTTCACAGTGACACTGACTTCGAATGGGAGCCCCCAGCTCCTGCCACAAGTGGTGTTCATCTGCCCAAATTTATTTCTGCAGGCATGGATGTGTTATGGCACCTGGGGGGGTTAGAAAACTATATACAAAATACCAAAATGGTTATTCCATTCAAAATGTATAACTTCACCAATTTGGCCACTTGGGTAAATTTGGGCTACTTGTGTGGGACACCTGGGTGACTTCATGATAAATGTCATGTAGCACACTCATTTTGGAAGTTATCATTCTGAAACTTTGCACAAGTACTGTTGCCCTCTTATGTTTTCACTGAATTGTCCCCATCATCTAATCTGAATGTTTGTTTTGTCTTGTTCATTTTAAAGATAAGTTTTTTTTAAATGTTACTATTGTATGTTTTTTCTTCATTGTATTATCTAAACCAGATCTATTGTGTTATATTCTCTTACATTCTATTCACATTTACACATACTTCAGAGTGTTTTCTTTCAAATGGTACCAAGAATATGCATATCCTTGGTTCTGTGCCTGAGCTACAGGCTATGTCTTCAGGTGGAAATTGAAAAAAGCAGGGGGGTAGCTCTAAGAGGTTAATAAAGAACTTATTTTCAATAGCGGCCTAGGAACGGTGGGTTAACTGCCTTGTTCAGGGGCAGAATTACAGATTTTTACCTTGTCAGCTCTGGGATTAAATCTTGCAACCATACAGTGAACTAGTCCAACGCTCTAACCACCTGATTACATTGCACTCCACGAGGAGACTGCCTGTTACGCGAATGCAGTAAGAAGCCAAGGTAAGTTGCTAGCTAGCATTAAACTTATCTTATAAAAAACAACCAATCATAAACACTAGTTAACTACACATGGTTGATGATATTACTAGTTTATCTAGTGTATAGTTGCTCCAATGTGTACCTAACCATAAACATCAATGCCTTTCTTAAAATCAATACACAAGTATATATTTTTCAATCTGCATATTTAGTTAATATTGCCTGCTAACCAGGCTCGTTGCGAACTCTGTGAAGACTATTTCTTCCTAAACATCAATGCCTTTCTTAAAGTCAATACACAGAAGTATACTTTTAAACCTGCATATTTTGCAAAAAGAAGTTAGCAGGCAATATTAACCAGGTGAAATTGTGTCACTTCTCTTGTGTTCATTGCACGCAGAGTCAGTGTATATGCAACAGTTTGGGCCGCCTAATTTGCCAGAATGTTATGTAATTATGACATAACATTGAAGGTTGTGCAATGTAACAGGAATATTTAGACTTATGGATGCCACCCGGAACGGTTCCGTATTTCACTGAAAGAATAAACGTTTTGTTTGAGATGATAGTTTCCGGGTTGAACCATATTAATGACCTACGGCTCATATTTGTGTGTGTTATTATGTTATGATTAAGTATATGAATTGATAGAGCAGTCTGACTGAGCGATGGCAGGCACCAGCAGGCTCGTAAGCATTCATTCAAACAGCACTTTGTGCGTTTTGCCTTTGTGCGTCATCGCTGTGCTTCAAGCATTGTGCCGTTTATGACTTCAAGCCTATCAACTCCCGAGATTAGGCTGGTGTAACCGATGTGAAATGGCTAGCTAGTTAGCGGGGTGCGCACTAATAGTGTTTCAAACGTCACTCGCTCTGAGACATGGGAGTGGTTGTTCCCCTTGCTCTGCAAGGGACGCGGCTTTTGTGGAGCGATGGGTAACGCTGCTTCGAGGGTGGCTGTTGTCGATGTGTTCCTGGTTCAAGCCCAGGTAGGGGCGAGGAGAGGGACGGAAGCTATACTGTTACACTGGCAATACTAAAGTGCCTATAAGAACATAGTCAAAGGTATATGAAATACAAATGGTATAGAGAGAGAGTGCTTTAAATACTATATTAACGACAACCTAAAACTTCTTACCTGGGAATATTGAAGACTCCTGTTAAAAAGGAACCACCAGCTTTCATATGTTCTCATGTTCTGAGCAAGGAACTTAAATGTTAGCTTTTTTACATGAATACATTGAATACGTCCGTAAACACACCTGCCAGCTGGTCTGCGCATGCTCTGAGGACGCGGCTAGGGATGCCGTCTGGGCCGGCAGCCTTGCAAGGGTTAACATGTTTAAATGTTTTACTCACGTTACTCATGTTGCGGTGAAGGAGAGCCCTTTGATTTTGTTTGGGCCGTGTCATTGGCACTGTATTGTCCTCAAAGCGAGCAAAATAGTTTTTTAGTTTGTCTGGGAGCAAAACATAGTGGTCCATGACGGGGCTGGTTTTCTTTTTGTAATCTGTGAGTGACTGTAGACACTGCCACATACGTCTTGTGTCTGAACCGTTGAAATGCGACTCTACTTTGTCTCTATACTGACGCTTAGGTTGTTTGATTGCCTTGCGGAGGGAATAGCTACATTGTTTGTATTCGGTCATGTATCCGGTCGCCTTGCCATGATTAAAAGCAGTAGTTTGCGCTTTCAGTTTTACGCAAATGCTGCCATCAATCCACGGTTTCTGGTTGGGTAAGGTTTTAATCGTCACCGTGGGTACAACATCACCGATGCACTTGCAAATAAACTCGCTCACCGAATCAGCGTATACATCCGTTGTTGTTGTCCAACGCTATCCGAAACATGTCCCATTCCACGTGATCGAAGCAATCTTGAAGCGTGGAACCAAATTGGTGAGACCAGCGTTGAATAGACCTGAGCACGGGCGTTTCCTGTTTTAGTTTCTGTCTATAGGCTGGGAGCAACAAAATGGAGTAGTGGTCAGATTTGCCGAAAGGAGGGTGGGGGAGGGCTTTGTATGCGTCGCGGAAGTTATAGTAGCAATGATCCAGAATGTTGCCAGCCCGGGTAGTGCATTCGATATGCTGATAAAATATAGGGAGCCTTGTTTTCAGATTAGCCTTGTTAAAATCCCCAGCTACAATGAATGCAGCCTCAGGATATGTTGTTTCCAGTTTACATAGAGTCCAATGAAGTTCTTTCAGGGCCGACAAGGTGTCTGCTTGGGGGGGAAAACACGGCTGTGATTATAATCAAAGACAATGCTCTTGGTAGATAATGCGGTCAGCATTTGATTGTAAGGAACTCGAGATCAGGTGAACAAAAAGGACTTGAGTTCCTGTATGTTGTTATGATCACACCACGACTCGTTAATCATAAGGAACAGAGATGTTTGTTTCTGTCGGAGCGATTTGTGAAGAAACCGGGTGGCTGTACAGACTCTGATAACGTATCCCGAGTGAACCATGCTTCTGTGAAACAGAGAATGTTGCAATCTCTGATGTGATACAACCTGGAATCAAACCAGGGTCTGTAGTGACGCCTCTAGCACTGATATGCAGTGTTTTAGACCACTGCGCCACTTGGGAGCCCCAAATGTACTGTGTAAATTGTTCAAAGTAGTAATTGTGCATAGAGTTCTAATGGTTTGTTAAACTTTGAAAACATCTGGGAGGTTTACATTTTCAAGTTAAAAAAACTTCAGAGTCTCAGCGTAATACCGTTTCTGTGGAATTGCCTGTAGCTAGATGAGGCAATAGAGGAGGACACTGTGTGGGTAGGTAGAGACTCACGCTGGCCAGCCCTCTGAATTGATTGGGCTCATGTTCTGGTTGGAGAGAGCTGACCAGAGAAGCACAGCAGCTCGTGACCTTGACAAGGCCGGCCTTACACCAGCTAGGATTACAAATCTTCAGCATTAAGCAGAGAGCAGCAACATAAACGGCCAGTGACCATGCATGAGCTCACAACATCAGCACTCACATCTTACTTTCAAACACAATACATAGGCAAAAGCTGCTGTACATTTGTTTCCTCAGCTGTGTGTCTTGTACTAGACATCATTCGTACTCAGTATAATGTTTTCACATTCTTCTTCAAGTGGTTATGGGAAAAGTGATAATTGCTGCATTAGCATTTTTACCTCTTAGTATGAACAGATGATCTTATAAATATTAAGCATTATATTTTCTACATACATTATATCTGTTTAGGCGTTTAAGTTTACGCTGAAAACATTTATTTTGTCCGATTTTTGGGAGTGGTAGAAACAATTTAGCTGAATGAATATCGGAGAAACACTGGAAAGTGACACGTTGTAAGACAAAGAAAATACCTCCAAGGCCCATAACACATTATGTTCTGTTCTATATACTACAATAAAAGAGAAGGCTGCAAATGACAAACAACTTACTGAAGGATGCAAAAAAATATAAATATTTAGCCAAATGTAATGTATCAGTCCTTTAGGAACCACAAACGGGGAACGAAGCAGCACTCCCCATAGATGACACAAAGTAAACCGGAAGTACCCTTCACCACCACTAGTTCTCCCCGTTTTATAGTCAGGTTTATGCATTAAGGCTCAACACAACAAATAGGCTTGCTCACAGCAAACACTGCACGCATTGCTAATAAAGCAACACCTCCTGCCTTACCACACCCAAAATATCTAATCTCCAACCTTTCTTGTGCTCTGCATTGTCCCCTGCTGCTGCTGCTCGCTTGGCCTCCCTGCTCTCTTGGTTGGCCCTGTCCTTCTGCTTCTTCTTACTGGTGGTGTCATCGGCGCTGCGCTGACCCCCATTCCGACGGCCTGATTCAGTGCTGCTGGCCATCTTCAGGCACTTAGCGCTCACGGGACGCCCGTCGCCTGCGTCGCTGCTGCTGGGGTCTGGTTCTGAGGTGTGCCGCTTTCTGCCCGGTCCAGCTATCTTGGCGATGTAACAAGTTAGAACTCTCCCAAAATAGAATCAAGGGGCCTGAATAGAGTCAGGAGACCAACACAGTTATCAATGAGTGTTGCAGAACTACATAAGAGTCATGAATAGAAGTCGACCAACTAAACAGAATGTCAGATTAATTAGGGCCGATTTTAAGTTCTCATAACAATCGGAAATCTGTTTTTTTTTGGGGCGCCAATTATTTTTTATACCTTTATTTAACTAGTCAAGTCAGTGAAGAACACATTCTTATTTTCAATGATGGCCTAGAAACGATGGGTTAACTGCCTTGTTCAGGGGCAGAACGGCAGATTTTCACCTTGTCAGCTCTGGGATTCAATCTTGCAACCTTACCATTAACTAGTCCAACGCTCTAACCACCTGCCTCTCATCACTCCACGAGGAGCCTGCCTGTTATGCGAATGCAGTAGAAGCCAAGGTAAGTTGCTAGCTTATAAAAATCAATCAATCATAATCACTAGTTATAACTACACATGGTTGATGAGATACTAGTTTATCGAGCGTGTCCTGCGTTGCATATAATCGATGCAACACTGATTTAACAAAATCGCATTTGCGAAAATCGTATCAATCGTTGGACGACTGCCTTTCTTAAAATCAATACACAGAAGTATATATTTTTGTACCTGCATATTTAGCTAAAAGAAATCCAGGTTAGCAGGCAATATTAACCAGGTGAAATGGTTACTTATCTTGCATCCATTGCACGCAGAGTCAGTGTATATGCAACAGTTTTGGCAGCCTGGCTCATTGCAAACTAATTTGCCAGAATTGTACATAATTATGACATATTATTGTTACATTGCACAACCTTCAATGTTATTTAGACTTATGGGTGCCACCCGTTAGATAAAATACAGAACGGTTACGTATTTCACTGTTACGTATTATTACGTATTATTATTATTATTATTATATTATTCACTGAAATAAAACGTTTTTTCCCCCGGAAATTATAGTTTCCGGATTAAGCCATATTAATGACCAAAGGCTCGCTTGGAGTAGTTATTCCCCTTGCTCTGCAAGGGCCGCGGCTTTTGGGGAGCGATGGGTAACGCTGCTTCGAGTGTGGCGGTTGTCAATGTATTCCTGGTTCGAGCCCAGGTAGAGGCGAGGAGAGGGACGGAAGCTATACTGTTACACTGGCAATACTAAAGTGCCTATAAGAACATAGTCAAAGGAATATGAAATACAAATGGTATAGAGAGAGAGAGTCCTTTAAATACTATATTAACTAAAACTTATTACCTGGGAATATTGAAGACTCCTGTTAAAAAGGAACCACCAGCTTTCATATGTTCTCATGTTCTGAGCAAGGAACTTAAACGTTAGCTGTTTTACATGGCACAAATCGCACTTTTACTTCTCCAACACTGTTTTTGCATTATTTAAACCAAATTGAACACGTTTCATTATTTATTTGATTTTCATTGATGTATTATATTAAGTTAAAATAAGTGTTCATTCAGTATTGTTATAATTGTCATTATTACAAATAAATAAATAAAATTAAAATGTTTTTAAAAAGCGCCTATAAATAGGTATCGGCCTTTTTTGGTCCTCCAATAATCGGTATCGGTGTTGAAAAATCATAATCGGTCGACCTCTAGTCATGAAGAGTGTCATTTATGCAGTTGGGCCCCAAGTTTAGACCCTGTTTAAAGACTTCTTTTTTTTACCTCCTGATTTGGGCTGGATGTGTCAACACGTAGTTCATATATGCATAATCTATAAGCAGAATTACAGTCTTACCTCAATTAGCCACGGAATCCGTAGTTTAAAGAGTGTTTTATGGAAACAGTGAGCTGCCGTTTTCCCTACATTTAACCCCACGTGGGCCAGCCCACAAGCAATTGAAGTTTAAGCCTCTTGCCATTTGAGTGACAGTTTGCAAGATACACACACAGTAGTGTGAGATAGAAAGCAATGACATGGTGCACATATCTGCATATTTGTGATGTAATAGCACAGAGTTTCTAAACCCAGAAGTGCAACATCGTCAATAAGAGAAGTGAAAAATTATTCATTAGTTGTTATTCTCTCATTATTTTCTCAAAATCTAAAAGGCACAACCTAGATTCAAGACAGTGTCTTAAGTAGTTGAACATGTTAATACTCCAAGTGTTAAAGTTACACCTTTTTTATTTTCCGTCACAAACAACTTTGTATTGAAGGAGTGCCTTTGATTTGACGGCCTGCACATTAAATAAAATGTTGTTGGTCACATACACAGTACAGCGCGAGACGACCATTAGACTCAATGATGCATTTCTACACATGAGCTAAGGTAACCAATGTCGCCATGACATTTACTACAAGCGTGATCGTGGATTTCTATTGGAGAAGCCATTTCTGCCCATCTTCAATAGTAGACTATTTTCACAGACCCCTTTTGGCTACTTTTTTTGCTGAATAAAAAGTATACAAAAGTACCGGATAATATCTTTAAGTTGAATGCACTAACTGTAGCTAAGTCACTCTGGAGAAGAGCTCCTGCTAAATTACTTAAATGTAAATGAAGTGTAAAATGAACCCTCCCCCCTTTCAGTTTAAACTATTTAATTCCAAACATTTCCTTTATATTAATCAGATTGCATTATCTCTGCAAACATTCCTTGCATCCATTATTTTATTTAACTAGGCAAGTCAATTAAGAACAAATTCTTATTTTCAATGACAGCCTACCAAGAGGCAAAACACCTCCTGTGGGGACAGAGGCTAGGATTAAAAATGTAAATGTGGGACAAAACACACATCACGACAAGAGAGACACCACAAGCGCACAACACGACATAAAGAGAGACCTAAGACAACGCCACAACATGGCAGCAGCACAACATGGTACAAACATTGTTAGGCACAGACAAAAGCATAAAGGGCAAAAAGGTAGAGCCAACAATACAACTGTCAGTAAAAGTGTCCATGATTGGGTCTTTGAATGTAAAAATGGTGATAAAACAGTCAATTGTTTGTGTTTTTTGCATCTCGTTCCAGTCGCTATCTGAAGTGAACTGAAAAGAGGAGCGAAACTGGGATGTGTTCGCTTTGGGGACCTTCACAGAATGTGACTGGCAGAACGAGTGCTGTATATGGAGGATGAGGGTATTAGTAGGTATCTCAGAGGGGAGTGAGGCCGAAGAAGGTTTTTATAAATAAACATCAACCAGTAGGTCTTGCGCCAGGTATACAGATATGTCCAGTTTACTGAGGAGTATAGGGTGCAAAGACGAGTCCTATAAGGTGCATTGGTGGAAAATCCGAATGATAAAGAACATCTAGTCTATCAAGCATAGTCACTTTAATAACTCTACCTACATATTACCTCAACTAACCAGTGCCCATTGACTCTGTACCGGTGCCCCCTGTATATAGCCTCGCTATTGTTATTTTACTGCTGCTCTTTAAATATTTGTAACATTTTTTTCTTGTGATTATTTATTTTTTATTTTTTTTTACTGCATTTTTGGTTAGGGGGCTTCTAAGTAAGCATTTCACTATATGGCTACACCGGTTGTATTTGCCGCACGTGACATAACATTTGATTTCATCTGTAAATTATGTCTCCGTAATCTAGCATGGGTAAAAATTAATCAGGATTAGTTAGTATTATCTAGCAACTTGAAAGTTAAACCGATTGGTGGTGGCTGTCGAATTTAGCTACAAATTAAAAACCCCAACAATGTGACATAGCTAGCTAACGTTAAATATCTTGAACGTTTTGCCTTGGCTGTTGCAACCTGGATTGTTAACGTCAGTCAATGTGGCTAGCAAATCTCTACCTTTTTGGTACAATGCTGGCTAACTACAATATCTTTAAGTAACTAGTTGTGTTTAAATTTACAAATTGCATTTGGCTATAGCTAGATCCCTAGTTAACGTTACACCTTGATGTACATTTCTGCCACAGACTATTTATCCTCAATGTAATGGCGTCATGTTGCTGCGGCAAGTCAGCTAGCTATTGTAGCTACATCACGTTAGCTATCTAGCATACTAAAATAAGTTACTTGGCTGGCAATGATCATTGGCAAATCAAGTTGTTCAATAATCAGATAATTCAACATTAAAAATGTGAACATGTGATTTCTCATGTCATTAATGACAGGAATAGCTAAATTGCATAGCTAAAATGTAACGTGAGTCGGCTAACGACGTTACTAGCCAACGTAGCTCGTTAACGTTACTCAACTAACAGTTTAACGTTAGCTAAGCTAACAATAGTTAGCCATCTTTAGTTTGTTGGCCAGCTAACGTTCGTTATGTTGACAAGCTAGACAAACAATGCATATATTGACAATATCACCTCATGGCCTTGTTATAATAAAATATAAATTGTGGCGGACTACTTACAAAACGTGTCTAATTTGGAGTATGGTCTCCGGGTCTTTGGGCACAATGCCGGTGAGTCCGTAACGTTACTTCAACAGTCCTCGCTAAGCTTAATGAAACAGCCGCGGGCCTCTGCTCATCCCTGCTTGCAATCGAAACCCCGTACTCCGGTGTTTCTCGAAAATTCTCTTTATCCAGGACCCATTTTTTTTTATATATACATACCGAATATATAAAGCAAATAAATGTGACGTAAATTACAACAAATCTATCAATCGCTTCAACCTACTTTACCGGCCCCCGCGCAATGACTCGCACTTTGTTTAGGAACAAAAACAGTCCAAACCGAAATCCACTCTGAAGACTAGGCACTTCCTGAAGGCAGCACTGTAGCTACCAAACCCTCACCATGTGATCAAGGTTTTCTTGGTTGGTTCTACAGACGGCTATGCAAGCAGGGAATACGAATACTAACACATTCTTCTTCTTCTTCTATCATGGCGGTTCGCAAACAATCGCTTAACTGAATTTCGCCGTAACACAGGATTATTATAGGGAGGTTATTATAAGGGGATATTTAATAGGATACATCTTCTCCTCAGGGAATCGATACCGCTCTCCCCACCATGGCAATGTATGTTGATTGTGTTCCGGTCACACAATTTCAGTTTCTCGAATGGAGGGTGGAAATGTTTTTTCAATGTCTAATTTCAGGTAACCCCAAAACAGTTCTGTCCATTACAAAAACAAAACAAAAATACAAACCATTTAATGTATGTAGGGTTTAATGAGCACATTCATCCATCATTGATCCAGGTGAGATATCAGAAACTATGTCAAAGTGACCTTTCATCCAGTGGGTAGGGTACACAACTTTAATTCATTTTTTGTTTGTTTATGCAGAACAATGTATTCATACATAATTATTTTGTCTTCTTTACATTATGAATGTGTCAGGGGTTTGGGGGGGTGATCTGAGTTTTGGGCCAAACATGTGCAAAGGTCTGTATTTTGCATGCGCACATTAACACATTTGAATTGAAATGTCATGTGGAGGCACTTCTATCCTTCAGTTGAAAGTCGCACAGTAATACACAATGTGGCCACACAATGTTATATTAGTTGTGTGAAATCTCACAATCAAAAAGGCACGGTTACACAGTGTAGTCGGACAGGCACCTCCAGGGCGAGGTGCATAGTGTACAGGCTCAGCGGTCTGAAACAGGAGTAGTTTCATATAGTGTCTGTCAGTGTTGGTTTGACCAGCCAGGTCCTGGCTGTTACTGACAGGTGTTGTAGATCTGGATCTGTTTGTTGATGTCGTTGAGGATAGCCTTCATCTTGTCTTCGAGGCCGTCCAGCTGCTGGGCTTTGCCCTCCAACGTTTTCTGGTTCTCTTCATAGTCTTTCTCTAGCTCTGTGGATATAAAGTATTGTCTAGTTTATATTTTAAATGTTTCATCTTAGAATAACCAGGACTGGCTGACAGACCTACATTTTGGTCAGACAAATTCAGACAATACAGTGACACTTTTTAACCACAAGAGGGCAATGTTGCCATCGCTATTCTCCAAGGTTAGCGTGTGAAAATCGAAAGTAATGCTGCTTTAAAACAAAGGCGGCCCAGTTCCCTCCAGGGTCCCTCCTACACACCTGCTAGTCTCTGAAGCTTGTTCTGGGCGTCCTTCAGTAGCTCTTTGGCTTCGTCTCTTAGGCGCTCTGCTTTCTTCTTCGCCTCCTGGACGGTCTTGGCTTTCGTGTCCACCAACTCCTGCACTGTGTGATACTTATCCATCAGCTCGCCATCTAAAATCTGAGAGAAAGAAGACTGCATAATAAGTAACAGACACAGTATTACAGTCACAAATATACATAAATAAACAACACACACACACCTGCTTAGCCTCATTGGCTTTGTCCCGTGCCATAGTGGCTGTCTCCTCAGCTCGAGCTGCTGCCACGCTGTTGTGGGCACGTTTGAGCTTCAGAGCATTAATCTCCCGACCTAGGTTGCCCATGCGGTCCATGGCATCATTCAAGTCATGTTCACTGCTGGAGGTCTCAGACTCAATCTAAAAGCAGGGAAAACATCAGGAATGTATTCTCTCTTGATCCCTTCATCACATCAAACTGCATGCAGATGGTGTCCACACACTTGAGTACCTGTGCTAGCCGAGCTTCCGTTTCACCAATGTCAGCCCGAGCCCGCTGTATGGCCTTCTCTGCTGTGGCCTGGGCCTTCTTAGCGTCCTCAAGTGCCTGTTTTACTGTATCTGCTGTGGATTTCACCCCCTCTGCCCGATTCCTACATAACGGAAACACATGTCAGAATCAGGAGCGTCTTGCTCTGCTGAAACATTTCCTTTGACATGACACAGCTATAAATCTACACAGTGTACAAAACATTAAGAACACCTTCCTAAGATTGAGTTGCACCCCGCCCCTTTTGCCCCCAGAACAGCACAATTCGCCGGGGCATGGACTTTTATAAGGTGTCAAAAGCATTTCACAGGGATGTTGGCGCACGTTGGGTGGTGGACCATTCTTGATACACACATGGAACCGTTGCAGTTGCAGCACTTACTACCGTACCCCGTTCAAAGGCACTTAAATCTTTTGTCTTGCCCATTCACTCTCTGAATGACACACACACACACAATCCATGTCTCAAGGTTTAAAAATCCTTATTGAACCCGTCCCCTTCCCTTCATCTGCAATGATTGAAGTGGATTTAACAAGTGACATCAATAGGGATCATAGCTTTCACCTGGTTTCACCTGGTCAGTCTATGTCATGGAAATGTTTTGTACCTTCAGTGTATAACCCTCCTCATACAAGGCACACACACACACCTGGCCTTCTTGGCCTCCTGCAGAAGCTGCTCTGCTTTGCGCACATCGTCCTGTGTCTGTTGCAGAATAGCGTCTACGTTGGAGAGGCTCCGGACCCGGTCCTTGATCTCCTCTGCCAGGTGTCTGATCTGCTGTGGTGAGGCTGGGATGGACAGCTCCAGGACACGGTTGGCAACCGTCTCAATGCTGTCTGGATCCGCACCCTCCTCTGCAAGGAGATGGATATTCAGATCAGCACAGATATTTTTGATGTTGATTGGGAAGTTAACACTTAGTGATGATGCTGATCATGATGATGATCCCGAGTTTAAGTTAAATTGCTTTTATGGTCCCATGTAGACAAGGACCGTACTGCTCCTTGAACATCTGAATTTTCTATCACTTTAGCCAACTCACGCATGAGGAAGTCCCGAATCTGCTTGATGAGGTCCCGCAGGTCATTGTTGGAGCGCTCCACCTTGTTCTTGGTGTTGGTGGCCTTGTCCAGAGCTGCCTGGGCTTTACTCTTCGCCTCCTCCGCCTTGGTCTTGGCATCTGCAACCTGAGAAGCCCTCAGAATCAGGGATAACTGTTATCAAGTACCCTTGTGCTGTAGGTCATACAGTTGTATGCATTAGTGGCATGCCGCAATAGATTTTGCAGGTCTCCATTTCCTGTCAAGACAGTGTTGGTTTAGGTACACATAATGTAACTGACCTTGTGGAAGAGCTCCTCTACCTCCCCCATGGCTTTGTTCAGCTCTTTCTCTGCGTGCTTGGACCTCTCCAGGGCGTTATCTGCCATCGCTACGGCACCGTTGCAGTTCAGGCCTCCGCAGTGCCTATTCCCCTCATCGTCACGGCAACCTGCTCCTCCGCAAAGACTCTCTGCACAGGGGGCATCGCCAGGGGTCCCACAGACCTGATCAAAGGTGGTGGGGGTGGAACATGTATCAGATTACTACATTTGCTTATAACTTTGCCTGAACTCTTCTTCTGATCTTGTGCTGTTTAAGGGGTTTAATCCAATCAGACAGATGATGCATGCTTCACCTTCTCGTTGATCTTCTTCATGTCCAGGGTCTGAGCCTTGGCATTGAGGTCCCCCAGGGCTCGCTTGTTGGCAGCGTTCTTACGGTTGAAGTCATCTTTCTTGGCAGAGATGAGGCGTTCTGTCTTGCGGCGTGTGTCTGCTGATTGGCTAACAGTGCTGGGCGTGGCGGTGGTTGACTGGTTGGCTCGCCGCTCTGCATCACGGGACTTGTTATAAGAGCTGCGGATGCTGTCATATGCACCTGGAGGAAAGAGAGTGCCAAATAATAATAACAACACATTTAATACTGCATTTAACTCATATTTTTTAAGTATTTCAACAAAAAAAAAACATTAATAACATCAGTCATTAGGGCATTTTGTATCCCAGAAACCCTATGTTGGAAGGGGGAAATGAAGTCTCTGCTCACCCAGGAAGTTGGAGTTCTTGAGGATGTCCAGTTGACGGTGGAGCTGATCTGAGGTCAGGTTTAGCTGTTTGGCCTCTCTCTCCAGAGCACTGAGCTCATTACTGGCCTCAACGTTGCTGTTCTGCACACTGGTCAGGTCTCCCTCCAGACGATTCAGTGTGTCTGTGGTCTCACCTATTTGAGACCTGCAAGAGAAAGGGATAGGAAATTACAGTTAAACTCCAAAACTGGAGGAGAGGCATATTTATGGTGAATCTTTATGCAGACTGAAAGTCTATCTATGTATGTGTATTGTTATGTACAGTATAATACAGTGTCTGTGTGTATGTCTTGTACCTGAGGTCTTCAATGAGCTCCATCAGGCTGCTGACTGCCTCTGCGGTGGTGTTGCGGGCGTTGACGATGCCCTGGGCCTGTGCCAGCTTCTTCTCCAGGTCTCTGAAGGCCTTCTCATAGGCTCCAGTCAGGCCCGTGGTCTGGATCTCTTGAGCCCGCTCCGACAGGGTCTTGGTTCGGACAGCCAGGTCCTGCACCACCCGGTCCCAGTCCCCAAAGCACTGATGGCAGGGCTGGCAGTTAGGGAACTGGCCTGAGAAGCCCCTCGCACACTGGTCACAACGTACGCCTGACACCCCCTGCTGACACACACAGTGGCCTGACTTCTGGTCACACTGGGATGTCTCTATGCCCCTGGGGTCACAGTCACAGACTGAGCGAGATAGAGAGAGAGAAAGTGAGGGATTGTTAGTATACAGTGCATTCGGAAAGTATTCAGACCCCTTGACTTTTCCACATTTTGTTATGTTACAGCCTTATTCTAAAGTGGATTAAATAAAACATTTTCCTCACCATTCTACACACAATATCCCATAATGAGAAAGCGAAAACAGGTTTTTAGAAAGTTTAGCAAATTTATTTAAAAAAATATTTAAAAATAATACTTATGTAAATAAGGTATTCATACTCTTTGCTATGAGACTCGAAATTGAGCTCAGGTGCATCCTGCTTTCATTGGTCATCCTTAAAATTGGAGTCCACCTGTGGTAAATTCAATTGATTGGACATGATTTGGAAAGGCACACGCCTATCTATTTAAGGTCCCACAGTTGACAGTGCATGTCAGAGCAAAAACCAAGCAACGAGGTTGAAGAAATTGTCCGTAGAGCTCCGAGACAGGATTGTGGAGTCCCCAAGAACACAGTGGCCTCCATCATTCTTAAATGGAAGAAGTTTGGAACCACCAAGACTCTCCCTAGAGCTGGCCGCCCGGCCAAACTGAGCAGTCAGGGGAGAAGGGCCATGGAGGTGACCAAGAACCCGATGGTCACTCTGACAGAGCTCTACAGTTCCTCTGTGGAGATGGGAGAACCTTCCAGAAGGACTACCATCTCTGCAGCACTTCACCAATCACGCCTTTATGGTAGAGTGGCCAGACAGAAGCCACTCCTCAGTAAAAGGCACATGACAGCCCAAGAAGACTTGGGGCTGTAATCGCTGCCAAAGCTGCTTCAAAAAAGTTCTGAATACTTATGTAAATGTGATATTTACAGTTTTTATTTTTAATAAATTTGCACAAATTTCTAAAAACCTGATTTTACTTTGTCCTTATGGAGTATTGTGTGTATAGATTGATGTGGGGGAAAAAACAATTGAACACATTTTAGAATAAGGCTGTAACATAATAAATGTGAAAAAAAGTCATGGGGTCTGAATACTTTCCAAATGCTGTCAACTGTATGTCAACTGCTGATATTTTGATGCCACACTTATAACATGTTCCATGACTCATGAATAACACCTTCTGTGACTCATGAATAACACCTTCCATGACTCATGAATAACACCTTCCATGACTCATGAATAACACCTTCTGTGACTCATGAATAACACCTTCCATGACTCATGAATAACACCTTCTGTGACTCATGAAGAACACCTTCCATGACTCATGAATAACACCTTCCATGACGTTAAAGCTGACCTCTGCACTGGATCCTGGGGTCTCCCCAGTAGTTCTCTTGGCAGTCTGTGCAGGTCTTTCCACCGAATCCATCACGACACTGACACTTTCCAGTGAACTGGGGCACAGGGAGGTCAAACATGAGCATGAGGTCACAGAAGAGGTCTGTCTCATAATTACACTATAATCATTTTGCTACACTCACAGTACAGTAACATCTGCTAACCATGTGTATGTGACCAATAAAATTTGATTTGATTAATGGAACCACACACACACACCTCGTTGCAGGCCGAGTTGACAGCATTGTTGGGGTCACAGCCGCAGGCCTCACAGCCCCGCCCACTAGCCAGGTTCCAGTAGTTGGGCTTACAGTGGTCACATGTCAGGCCGATGGTGTTGGGTAAACACTGGCACTGCCCCGTGGCACGCTGGCAGACACACTCATCCCGCGCTGTACACTGGGTATGCTCTGTGCCCAGGAAGCTACAGGTGCACTCTGGGGAAGCATACAGAAGAAAATAGATTGAACCTTTACTAGGGTGCACGACACATAGTTTCAATGCAACATTCCTAAAATGAATGGTTCTTAAGTTTTCTGGTGTGTGACGAGGATGTGTCAACAGAGACTCACTTCTGCAGTTGCGTCGCGAGGCGTCTCCATAGTAACCGCTCTTGCACAAGCCACAGTCCGGTCCCTCTGTGTTGTAGAGACACTTCTTACACTCTCCTGTCCGCCGGTCACACGCATCCAGATCTGACATGTCAATGTTATTACTGCACCTGCACGGCTGGCACCGCCCACCTGGCTGGGAGGGGTTACCGTAGTAACCAGGGGCGCACTCCTCACACCGGGAACCTGTGACCAATAGGAAAAAAGGTTGAGGGAGAAGGTGTGACATTTTTGAAAAGAAGGAGTACTTCAGTGGAATATCTCATGGTGAGATTGAGATATTTATTGGCTGGGTGATGGATATAAATTACTTCATATTTCCAAGTATTTCCAAACTGTTTTCCAGTGGATTTAAGTCAGACGGTTACAGTGTGACAGCTTCTGCGAACAGAGAGTCATGTGCTATGTGTGATACCTACCTCAGTGACTATCAGTAAAGTAATTATCAGAATGTTACTCAAACTGTACACATCATGTTATAAACTTAATTCGTTTTGATATTTTATCATTGTGCAATGCTATTATATCTTGGGTTAAAAGGGAGTTGGTTACCCAGGAGATTAACAGTAATTAGTGAGGATCTCTGTGATCACACTGTTGCAAAGTGGATTATGTTCAGTCTTTCGGCAGACATCGTGAACAATTAGCTTTTCTCACAAAGAGCCTGTCAGGATTTGGCCAGGATTGTTCCGGTTTTGGCCACCAGATGCCCCCATTGTGCTTTTTGACCCTTTTGTTTTCCCTTGTTTCCAGTTATTATTTGCACCTGTGCCTCGTTTCCCTTGA